>NW_019213203.1:76581-178607 GCF_002532875.2 Varroa jacobsoni | reverse complement strand
ATATAATTATACAAACAAAACACGAACGAATGAAGAAAAATGAACAGATGAAGAAACTTGAATAAATCCATCTTTAACATCACACGGTGTTTACTTATTGTCAATGAACTTTTTAATGGATGTACTTTAGTATAATGCATCCATTATTTTTGTGAAGAGTAGACGTATCTAGTATAAAAAGAGAATTAAGATTACTGATGAAAATTCTCCATAAGTAATAAAAATTTGTTCTAGCAACAAGAATAAATTATTATATATTCGCTGTCACTCTCAACGATCTTCTCCCACATTTCAACCAATTTATTCATTCCATTTCGCCAAACATTTTCAGCTCGGGTGTTGCATCACTTAACCGTTTAAATTTTTGTTGTGCTCTTTCTTGTCAACTAAACTGTCACTAATCTAATTAGCCAATAATAGGAAAAGAGGTAGCCAATTCGTGTGAAGGTGAAGTTATGAAATAACCTCCCTCTCAAGTTTTTACAAAGAGCGTCTTTAAGGGCCTTTACCATCTGTGATCTAGCACAATCCGGCACAAAGAGATTTTACCTTATCTTTTTTTTTCACTTTCTGTTTATCCCGTGCGTATGCACACAACTTCTTAGACTCATCCTTTCGACATAACAGTAAAACCTGCACCATTAGAGCAAAATCTACCTAGGGTATGTTTTACTGGCTATGAGAAGTCGTGGAAATCACACAAGTAGCTTCGTTGTAACTATTAAACGTTTTTTCAATCCAAATAATAATTTTTCAACGCTGAGGTTGATCGGTGGTTACATGCTTATTCTTCATAATTATCAGGGCATTGTATTTAAGGGGGCGCACATTAACCGCCTATATAACACCTTACATACCTTCGCCCAGTGTATCATCGAATCATTTACATTGGATGACCTCATTCGCCCAATGCAAATGGCCCATATACAGATTTTTGTTGATCGTTTTGTTTTCTTAAGCATTTTTTAGTATTTAAGATCTTTCTAATTCCACGAAACGCAAATCGTGCTTTTTTCAAACCGATTTCTGACTTTATTCTAATTTTAAACGTACCTCCCGGGAACGCCGATTCCCTTCTCCGCTTTATACAGACATCAAGACACAACTTCTGATCATCCTTAATTTTTTAACTATTTTACTAAAAATAGTTTTGAGGTAGGTGACTAAAAATATCAAATCACTTAATTGAAACGTTTTTTAGAATTCTATAAAAGATATTCCACGGATAACAACGTTATTGCTTTGAATAGTACATATTGGTAAAATAGTTTGCATGGAAGATTTCTGTGTAAAAGCCTGTCATTATGACTTCGTGTTGTCTGGTGCTTGGTAAGATATTGGAAAACGCTGAAAAGTCTTGTTTATGTACTGTTTCCTTAGTTTATGATATTTCGTTCCTAATTTTTGAGAAAACCCCAGAAGTTTAAGGTGTCTAGCGATAGTCATGTGCAGTTTGTATTCTAAACCAATTCACGAATCTTTTGCCAGTCGTGTTTCTTGAATAAAGCGACCCTCATAAACCCCGGATGACCGACAGAAGCGGAGTATATCCTTCAGTTCTAAGACTTCAGCAAGTCACTTTTGAACTGTTCTTAAGCATGGAGTCTATATAAAGCACGATAAAAAGATGGCCACATCGGTAGATTTTTTTACCTCAGCGAAAGGCGGGATAAGTAGCTGTAAAAATGCATTTATTCCACCAAGATCATCCAGAGCTTAAACTCAACGTAAAATTCGGTTCACTGCACAGAGGAATTACAAGGGGTCTATGGAAAAGGAAAAAAGTACATCCAAGTGGCATATATATAAACAACTAGGGAAGAAGTAAGAGGGAAAGAACTTCGAGAAAAATCTCCGATGCTTATATTTCAGTCTAATAAATTAACAAAGCACCAAAGATGAATCTGGTGGTCATTTTTGATTGGCCTTTTCTGATCCCTTCCAGTAGGTTTAAATGTCTTTGATATTATACCCACTCTATTGGGACAGGTGCTTGTCAAATGTTGTCTAACTACTATTCATTAATTGACAGTAACATACCCATGATTTTACACACATGTACCCAACTCATGCCCGAAAACTATCTTTGAACGGCATTATGATGTGTACCCCAAGAAAAGAAACTCATACGATGGAACAATTCACACCCTTGTTAAAAATATCCCAAGTCTCATCAAGTTGTTATTCAAATGTCTGTAAGAACTGTTGCGGTTAATTTTTAGTTAAACCCGATATCCACGCGTTTCCTGGGTTTTTATAAGTGCAGAAAATTGCTATGCAGTTTCAGTGCTACTGGAATGAAAAACAAAGGCAAATTTCTATGCGTATTTTTGTTCCTAGGTCGAAGCTGCTCAATTTGAACTACACATAGGAAACAATGTCAGCTAAATGTCCTTTCAGGGACCACTTGGATAACTCGCATGATTTTAGATCACGGCATAGTTGAGTATAAATCTGAGCAATCACTTTACAATTATGGTACACAACAATAGTTTTCGGCGTGGTTTTATAGACCCTGTTTTTCACATAGCTCTACAGAACAAGCTCAAAGGAGAGGAAATTACAGGACCTGCACAGCCATTCGATGTCACCGCCGTGCATCGAAGTCAACCGGCCTGAGAACATCGTTTGAAGCTGTCTTTAGTGCTTGACAATCTGCTGTGCTTGTTCACAGGCACAGCACAAGAAAAACGAAGTAGGCTAGCAAGTTTTTGCACACTCTGTGTTTTCGTTGGGCCTTGCAATAAGAAATGTAAGAAGATTGTCGTTAACCATAAATCCATTAGATCTGACTAATTTGTTAGACCGAATTGTGTTAGTAATAATACTTCTGGCTACATTTTCTTGAAGGGTGACTAAACCTATGTAGGCAATTTTTATATTAACTAATGGGCATTCGCTCTTGAGCTCCTGTTCCTATGTACACGAAATGTACTGTCGATATATGCAGTGTTCACACTGTCTGTTCTCTATATTTATATAACGCTATGAACAAATAACCCTAATAGGAAGAGAATGATCAATTTCGAGTACGCCTAGAGAGAGTGTTAGGGTTTGGAGCGTTTGCTTTGTAATTTTGAAGAATGTTTCGATAAGTTAATAAATTAATGCATGGAATGAACATCAACGCATACAAATGAATGAATAGGTCCTTTACGCTCTTATATTTTTAAACATTGCTTTGTCAATATCTTTCTCCCAGGTGCTCCAAAATTAGATCAATGAATTTGGTGACATTGCGTTTGACTACACCCTAATCTGTGCTACTCACTGAACAAACTGAAACCAAAATAAAGGTATGCCGATAATTATTTCCATACAATACAACCTCACTATTTACGATATTCTCCCCATTATCCACAAAACTTGCGACTATCCGGTCCAAACTGTTTCGATTTGTAATCTGCCGCAGTGATAAGAACGGAATTGCAATTAAATATTTCTCTTATTGGTTTGTTATACTAATGCATAAAAGCTCTACGTTGAGTCTTAATAATTACAACCAAGAATTTACTGCATGTATATGCCTTGAAAGGATTGCGGTCAATCGCATTGTATATTCTCAAAAAAGATTAATGCATTCAGCTTGCTCTAGGACTAGGCAGGACTGAGTGTCAAATCTAGTTTTGATTGTATATACTTCGATTTTGCAACAGCGTTTGGCAAAGTATCTCGCCCTCATTTTATATCCAAACTACATACCTATCGACAACTAGGTGAGCTAATGACTACCATGGATATACAGTTAACTAACGAAGCGTCATTTTAGGATTTATGTAAATGCCAAGTCCAGTTTGCTTCAGAAATATGTGACAGGAATACCGGGAGGATTTCAGTTCGGCGTTGTTGCTTTCAAGATACGATTTTTGAGGGCATTATGAATTGAATTCGGATGATTCGAAATGATAGGGCTTATGTGATAGTTTCGTTTGGTAAAACATTACTACACTCCAGAATTGACGCGATATCAAGATGCTCCGATGACTCCAGTGTACGCGCAATTGTTACACGTGCAATTTTATCATCTATACGGACCTTACTGAGGTGGAGCACCCATACCATAAAAGCACATCAATTTTCCCTTCAAGGTGGAAAAATATGCTATTTTTAGCGTATCTTAACGCTTCAATATGTGCATCTGATGATAAATTATATTGTATAGTATTGGACAATCTAGACTACCGGCGTAGAGAAGCATCTTTGACTGAAACGTAGCAAGAATCCTGTGTAAGAAACAACCATTGCTAATAGTTTGGGTATTAATTTTGTCGTCTATGCATTTTGTGCTACGTAAGAAGTGAAGCTTCCTACCATCTCTTGTAGCAAAATCACCTAAGTAAAACCAGCCAACGGTCTTCCTATCACAATCTGCAGTACATAAAACGGATTGCCACTGTAATATACGAAAACACTACCGCTACATCGCCTCATAGGAAAATGTCCGTGTTCGAAGTTTGTCATGCTCATTTAACCTTGAAAGCAGCTCTAAATAATGTTAAGGGATCTACATGTGTAAATTTTCCTTAACCTTATGGATCACTTTTCTGGTACATTGGTAAGAAAGCTAAATTCGGTCTAAAAAAAATAAATCCTTTTGGTCCATGTGCAATTAAGACAAAGCTGAAACTCTTCATGTCAGCTATTTATATTATGGCTTACTATATAGGTGTTACACATTGTCTTATTAAGATCATGGTAATAATTTCTAATAATAATAATAGATAGTAATAATAGATGCTCGCTCCTTGCCCTTTCTTTTTCTGTTGCAAGTTTCCCTTTCTCACAGCGACAGTTGGTGTCCTAGAGCACCGACAGAATATGCGGGCTAATGCTTCGGTAAGGGCTTGGTTTTGGTGCGTTATCATTTCTTCGTCAGCTTCATTCGACCCCAAAGTTCTGCCGAGGCCCCTCACCTGCTTAAAGCGTTAGCTCTAACTCTTCTTTCAGTTTGGCCAGATATTCGGGTCCCTAGCTCTTTGGTGCTTACGCTAAACCGAAAAGGAACACGTGTAGAACTACCTGCCCTATAAGTCACAAAAACAGCATTCAGCTGAATTTCCGTTGACGTGTAAATAAAAAAAAAGGTGACGTTTCAGCACTGAAGACTGCTGGCCGTAGATCCGGTAGATGTGTATTCACCGAGCAAGTGTCTTTAACTGGAGACACACGCGATAAAACTTTGAATTACAGCTCCTATTTTAGTGGAAGGCGTAAAAACGTGTAAGCCAAGTGGCGCTTGGCTTTATCTCACAGCAATTGAAAACTTATACCGATTGGACTTCTTTTAGAGAACTACGTGCCCATAAAATTACCAACTCAGAAAATTTGTACGGTTGCATCCTGTAACTTTTGTTCTGGCATCTAGTACCTCTACGCTAATCTTCGAAACACTATCTGTATGTGATATACAAAAGTGTGCACAATTTAGTTTTTGTTCTTGGATTTTTTTATCTTTGTTAGGATACATTAAAAACTGTACGTTGTTCATCAGTAGCTTTTGGATAACAAGCATCGACATGGCGCCTATTCAGAGTAAAACATATTGGAACCCACTCGGACCTTACAGGTTTGTTTCATGTAACACGTTTAACAGTCGGAAGATGAATGAATCACGAATGACACGGTGTTCTCCATTCAGTCTTACTTTATGCAGAGTTGGGCCGTCAAATTTAACGAAAGCTGGATAAAACATCATCAAGGATCAACATTATTTACCCATCTTCGTGTTTTTTTTATTTATTTACATTGATAACTTAATTTCGACAATCGCCGTTCGTATTTTTTGCACTTAACAAAAATACCCCAATAAAGTATCGACAATGATATGCAAATTTTATAAATGAATGTTCTCAACGAACTACTAGCAAATTAAGAGAACCAAAAAAATAACAACAAGTAACAGAGTTCCTTTAATTAATAACAAACCTTCCTTGTGACCTTGCCTATTCAAACTTTAATTAAGCCCCCTTAGAACCATTCTGTGCTATTTTCAACACTCTGAGATTATATAACCCCGGGGTTATAAAGACATGAACATAATGAATATCTTTAAAGTAACTGATTATCGATGAAAGTACTTGGTCTTTTTATGACAATAATCAACTGACTTATATCTTTAAGCTGTGTTTGTAGTGGATTGTAAGCGGTGGATGCGGTTTGCGAAAAAAAAGTATAAAGCTTGCGTGAAAACTCAACTTTGTTTTCAGGAAACCTGGTCTCAAAAAACTTTAAAACTTCCGTTTCCACAAATACTGCACTCAAAGTTGTTGTTATTATGTGCTATATATATTATATAAAATTGACATATTATTTTCAGTTCATCTTTATCTTCTATGTATGATATGTGTGCTAAGATTTGTTCGAATTTAAAATTCGGAAAGCTTTATAAAAGTGTTTATTAAGTATTGCGATAAAAAGTGCTTCGACAGAAGCTTAGCCAACTTGTAGTATACATGTACGTTTTTATCCTAGTCAGAGTTGGTGCAGTGTTTACTACGTGCTTCTAATAACGCTTGAACCTTGAGTAATGCGTACATGATTGTGAGAAGTACTGCTTTCCATGGGTGAAGTCGCTTCATCTGACATTACAAGTGAAGCCTAAATATGCACATAAAACCACTGTGTTATAAAGTGCACAAGGTGACTAAACGTGTTTGCCCGAGATTCGTATTACTAGCTTAAGTTGCAACGCGGTGTTTGCAAAAAGGCGCACAAAGACCAGAGTGTCTCAATTTTAGCTCTATAGCGTTATGGTACTCTAGAAAAAGCGTTGTATGTGGCAAGTAAATAACAATGAGTATAAAGCATGCCTGCTTTTCAACATCCGTCATACATTAAAATGAACGAGAACCATCTCCTACCCAGCATGTAGATAATCGAATGCTTGATTTTTGAAGTCGTAGTACTAACGGTCTGATGACTATGGTAATTCCTTTACAGTGTACCGTATAACTGTTACGAGGTTGCTCATCCGTGGAATGTAAACTGCGCTGAGAGCAGTCTGAAGCTTTTTCTTCACTGCTATGAGGTACCAGGATAATTATTCAGTACTGTTTTATCATGATATAAATTATGCGATCTAATGAAATGACGTAGTTGTAAAACTTACGTGTTATAAAAAAGTATTGTTATTTTAGTAACTAGCTCCCAACCATTGTTAATGTTGGAACAAATCACCCTTTCTTGAATATATACTTTTCAGGGATGGTAGTGTATAAACACGATAGTAATAATGATGACAGGCAAACGTGTATCATGTTTATAAACTAAATGAAAATGTTTATGAACACATGAAAAAAAATGAAATCAATACTAGGTGAAACTTGACTAGCGATTTAAGTAAATTAAAATTCATTAAATTATATGATCTCATCTATATTCATGACCTTGACACTTACTTTTTAGCAACTGAATTTCGATAGGGACCATTATAATGGCAAACAGAGGTGCTTATTCCACTTCATCAAGAAATAACCTGAGCAACCCTGCAAACGGGATTTTATAAGAAAAATCTAATAAGTGCATACTTCCATTATTTGTGTGGTTAAATATTTCTGGCGACTTTTTTTATATCGATATTTTCTAACTTCGTCATGGTCGTGTAACGCTTTAGCCTTCACCTATGATACTGGCCCCTTAAAGATGTTTACAAACAGCTAATGATCCAAAAGCGTCGCGTTAGATATTCTTCTATTATTATTATTATACAACTATATAATAGGTAATATTTATAAGTAATAAGTATAAGTAATATTTACAACTAATAAGTATAAGTAAAATTAAAACAAGTAGGAGCCAAAACCAGGGACAAAGAAAGCTTTGAATTTAGTTGGTACCGGAGGTGAAAAAAGCTATTTGAAGTCGTACAATACCGTGGAATACGCCTACAAATAAGCTTATGATGTAAATTTCGTACATATTAATCTTCTAAAAACTCAGTGTAAATTAAACTTCGTTGCGTTTTACTTTACCACAAATGTATTTTTAACGATTGTGCATAATCTTGATTTTCGATGACTTAGGAATCGCTGAAAATATATACCCCGCTGTACGTCGCGTCATTGATCTATGGAAGACAATTTGATAAGCAGAACTTAGTACGGACCCTTCAAAGTATCCTCACGTCATCTACATTTCTCTCAATTAACGCTGGATCTTTTCTGGTACGGGGTATAATAAAACTACTATGCATGGTTATACTATATATGAATGTAGTAATAATGGTGTGGGTGTCAATTGACTAAACCATTTGAGTTACGACAATGATTACGTCGACCCAACCATACTAGTATCACACAACTAACTACGAAAGCAATTGCGTATATTAAGCATAGTAGCTTGTAAAATTCTGCGGCTGGAAAGAGGTTTGGAATACATGCCGTTCAATAGATTTTTTTATTTTAAACAAATATACATTTGTATTTTGTTTTGAAGTTGGTATATTTGTTCAATTAATTCGGAGATATTTGCTTTTTTAGTCAATATTTGACCGAAGTGAGCTCGCAATTTATTTTTAATAGGTTTTTTAATATTGCTCTTTTCGTGCTGAATCAATATGTTGACTTGTTCTTATAATTTTAAAATTATATGGTAGAAACATATTTTTTTAATTCACTCCGCTGATTTTTGTCCTTTTTCTCTTACAAAATAACATGGTATAAACATTTCCGTGGGATAATTTAAAGCAGTTTGAAAACCTTATTATTTTTTGATATTCTTTTGAATGCTTAAAATTTTATAAATTATGATTAAATAAATTATTTCGCAGTATATATTTACATTGACTGCAAATTTATCAGAAGTAATTTGGCATGTAAAAGAATACTAGGAAAAAATATTAATGAGGAATATTTTTCACCCGAAAGTACCTTGAAATAAGAAAAAAAACTTGTATTTTTTGTACAGAGCTATCGAACGAAAATATAGTGAATGTTTTACGCTGGCTACACTTATAGATAATTGTAATGAAAAATACTAAAATATATATTTTTCACAGCAGCTTCCAGATGTTTTTCAATAGAGAAAATAAGTTTGTATCAAAATATTGACAGCGGTAGTGTTTGGAAAACATTGACTTCTGTAAACCTCACTGCTCGGTATGAATACGAAGAAATTTTATAATTACGCAGTATATTAAAAACATCGATGACCTTTAACATTATTTTACAAAGTATACATCGAATATATCCACTCATTGATGTTTCAAATCTTTGGAAAATTTATATGTACTTCCACGGAGGTAGTTTTGTTTTTCCCTTTCGGACCTTTGTTGCCTTGAAAGAAAATCTTAATCACAAAAAAGAGAATCTTGAAATAATTAAAGCAAATGTAGCCACTGAAAGGTATAGTTTGCAAAAATGGTAGTCAAAGTTTATTAAACTCCAATTCTCTCAGTTTGATCTTCTTAAAAGTGTATATCTTTATCTTTGCAGTTTTGCTAAGACAAGAGTTGTGTGCTGCAAGTTCGTGGAATTATATCTTAGATGCAATGTGGGAATCAATCATTTTATACCCCTAGGATATTCTTACAAAATGTGTATATATATATAAAAAGGTATATATGTAAAAGTTTTTGCTTCTTAACAACTGCCAGGATTTCAGAGATGTTAATTTGTTTAGCTATGTAAATCGACTAATAGGCGTTTAACGTATTTTCCGCGAGGATTTTTGGTGATTTTGTACGTAGTTCACTTTCAGTTTTTTTGGTACGGCCATGTTTAGACCTGCTGATTTAATTGTAAAAGACTGCCTACGATGGAAACTATTCCAAATTTCACCCATTTCAGCTTTGAGCTCAATGAGCTTTATATTATCAAAAACAATTTAGCATACGAACCCTGAGTTATGGTAGCAGGGTACCCGATAGCTCCGCATTTGTTGCAACAACAAAAACGGAATTGCACGTTTATGTCTTTTGTATCTATTGGCGTTAAAAAATCCTTATTGTGCAAAATAAAGGAAAATTTCTTACGGTACAGTTATATGGCTAAAATGATTCTGGTAACTGCACGACGCTCACCTACAATCAGACAAACTGATCCATAATATAAACAATTATCCTATAATATATACAGATCGTGCCACTGAAGAGAAACCTTTTCTCGTACAAAAAATGTGCTAAAGGCTGGCGTTCGTCTAACTATTTTTCAAGTCATATAGAAACTGACATTTCGTGCATATATTATACACAGTATTATTCATAAGTGCGGCTATAAATGTAGTCTAAAAAGTTTTCAACCTTTACATGAATATGGCATTATTAGTCTAAAATATTGTGGTGATATAACTGTGCATAAGTTGAATCACATAAATGAACATTTCAAGCATGTTGGGCGCATAGTTGTTAACTAGTAATATTTGAATCAATTGACGTTAATCCTTTGGAATAAATAAAAAAGAAAAAGACTATCGAGTCGTCATCAAATTTTTGCATTGAGAGGCACTAAGTCAACACCAGTTAAAATAGGTGGATACTGTTTACGAGACATTGCATTGTATGTCACCGTGAAATTTTAATCAGCTAAATCTAAACGTACGATCTTGGTTGACGATGGACGTGTTGGACTGCAACCCCTACCAATAACATCGGAACAATTTACCAAATGGTGCTAAACGACGGTCGAGTTAAGATTAGAGAAATATCAATGGTCACGTTGTGAGGACGTGTTTGCCACATATTAACTGAAGATTTAGGCATTAAAAAGCGTGCTGTGTGTTGGATGCCGCATTTGCTCATTCAGGAGCAAAACCGCATTTAAACTAACATTTTTCAAAACCCTGCTGAAGTAATTTAAAAGAAATGAGTTGGAACTTTAGCATCGAATTATAACTGTAGGTAAAACGTGAATACAACACTATTCTTATGAAATTAACACACAGTCGAAACAAGCAATTGCAAAAGGGGAATCGGAAATAGAAAAAAGTCTATAGGCCGGGAAAATTAGCATGAGTATCTTATGCAATAGCCATTAAGCAGTGCTAATCGATTATTTTAAAAAAATAAAACAATGACAAAAACATATTACGCATCATAACTTGACAAGCCGAAGACAGAAAATGGCCGCATTTAAAAAATTGTCGACCACAAATTGTATTTATTAGGGCTGGCATTCAGTACTTTCTTCTGTTCTTTGAATTTAAAGACTTGCTCGTGCGATAGCGATTTTCGTCGAATGAAAGGATCACCGCATCCGTAAACGCATATCTCTTCAGGTGGTGGTTATCTTTTTGGACGGATTAAAGAGTTAAAAGTATTGCTAGGAAATGTGTAAGGCTTGCAAGACTATTATGTTCGGAAAAAAGAGAACATTTGATAAAATAGGACAGGTTTCTGGCTTAAACTGGAAACCCTTAAAACTGCCTGCTTATATCTACCTTATTGGTCTAACTAGTCTTAACCCGTTTTGCAATTCATATGAGGAATAAAAATAGTTTTGCATTATGGGCTTTAGTTGTAGTATTGGCTATTTCATAAACAAATATGAACTACACGGTCGTAACATAGTTTCTTTTTTACCGTTAAGCATAATTTAACAACATAAAAAAGTACAGAGCAATGTTAAATAGGCAGTAGCAAAGAAATCTGTTTAAGGATATTCCTTGATAAAAAAAAATAATAAGGACTATATATAAATGGTTACTGTGGTAAATCAAAAGGAAAATTTTCCTCTAAAATAGAGCCCTCGCATGGGAAATACATATTCGACCAGCATTCATACAACAAACAACAAGTAGCAACAAGCATGACAGACTTTTTTAAGTCTGTTAGTCTACAGACTTAGGAAGGTAATGATTTTAAAAATTCACATGTAGAAACTGTAAGATTCGCTTAGCGGAGCAAAATGGAAAATAATACATCAATTGTTCAAAAGATATCTTGAAATATTTAGTGCTTGTGGGTGATGGGGATCAGATATACGGTAGTTGTATAGCTCAGGATCTCTTAGGAAATCTTAGGACTGGAGAACGTGTAGACCATAATAATCTGGATCACATTACAGGCGCTTCGCAAATGCGCTAACCTGTGCAATTGCACTAGTGCCATAAGACACGACAAAGCTTTTGAGGTCGGTACGGTTTGAACAAAAAGAACGAACTGAAGTTTCTAATTGTCAATTGGTTTGTCGTTAGGATGTACCATAGCCATAATGTGGAGCTGCTTGCCGTTCCGTTTTCGATAATATATGTTTGAACACAAAGCCGAAACCGCCATCATTTGTTGGCCATTTTCCTTTCAAACATGAAAAAAGCAGCAAAGGCTTTACTAGCTCGGGGGCTTAATGCGATTAATAATACAACTATAATTTTAATCACTTAGGATTCACTACAGACGAGTAAAACTCCTTGCACCTAATAGTTCTGTTTGTATTGGTCTAAACAGCGAAGAATAGGTGAAAAAATTCGCATTGTAGTGTATTCTGTTTTACCTTCATCTTCTGTGAGTTCGATGCTAGATAAATCAACGTGCATTGTGGCACCGAACGATATTTAATATTATAGAAACAAGTTCACTCAACTTAGGAGCCATATTTAAACATTATATATCTGCACATGCATAATTGTACGAACATGTGGTGGTAGAATTGTCACGGTTTTGCACAGGATAACGGCTAGGTTGAGCAGGGTTCGAAACTGAATGTGAGGGACTACCTTTCATGTCGGCTGGAGGCGGCCGTCTAAAACAATCCTTAAAGGTAGTATTAGACTTAAAACTTTCAACATTTGGTGTAAGTTCAAAAGACTACGTAGCCGTAGAAATTGACGGTGTAGTGCAGAACGACGTCAAAAAATCGAAGTTTTAATTAGAGACGAAATAAAACTACATCCTCTTAATGTTTTGTTTGAAGTACTCAATAAACAGATGATTACAATACGCTATTAAATAAATTTCGTTATTGATGCACCGGTTGGCTCACATTTTACGTGCGAATCTTTTGAGAACGAGTCGCGTTACCTACTTAAACTAAAAGTAGATTAATGCTTGCTGCTCAAAGTTAATGAATGGACGTAGATTTAGACTTGCAGATTTGTTTGCGGATGTTGGCGTTATTATAACTACACCTTAGCATTATTACAGCCTATACTGAAAAAATGACAAGATTTGTAAACGGTCATCCCATTCATATTTGTAAAAGGAAAATAGAAAATATAAATGCAAGTGGATAAACACATTATTTAAGTATCTAAAACTATTGAGCTAGCTTGACTAGATGTAATGTTCGTTGCCAACATGGTTCATTCTCCATATAATAATAATAATAGTAATGATTTTTATAAATTATTTTTATTAATTTCAATTGTTTTATGTACGACATAGGGTTCGATACATGCACGCTGCTTCTAGCATAAGTTATGGTTATAAGTATTAGAGGATTATTGTATTAGTATCTGTAAAGTGCTACAGATATATGTATATATTCCGTTTAATTTTCTTGCAATATTACAAGCAAGCTTTAACTTCAGAGTGAGGCTAATGATAAGCTTATATGAATAAGTTTAGCAGACGTCAGTTTCTTTGGACTACGAAACACCTGTTTTTTGGCTATTTCTTTCATACGATTTTATAATCTTGATCTTCCTTTTGACATTCGAAAAGCAAAAAGGTTTGCAAGCTATGAGTTGAAGGCGTGTATTCGAGATCCTCCAGCCAGTCTTAAAAATTATGGGTACCTCGCATATGCAGATCAAGTGAAGGACAGCCCAACCCGTTAATGATATTATAAATACATAAAATGAAGCAGTAACTGCTAACACCCGCCGCTTCTTCAATCGCAAGCTCTCTTTTTTAACTGCGACTCAGTCTTTTAATTTGAGTTAAATTTAAGACCTACTTCAAAAGATTGTTTTTTTTTACAGCTAGAGTCTTAGTTGTTTTGTTTTCAGATCAGGAAGAAAATTAATATGAAATTCTTTTTCATTGACAATTGGTTACGTAATGACTAGGAAAAATTGCAAAAATTTACCATTCAATTTTGGGCCATCCTAACAGCGTTTGAGGTCTCATAAAGTGCGCGTACAAGCTAACTATAATACGTACGCACAGCGACAATCCCGCAGAGATTATAAAGGCTGCTATTCCTTGCGCATGCGCTCTGAAAAGGGAACTAAAGATCCCACGAGTTAAAAGCTTGTTAATTCTGGAAATGCTAACTCTCGTTTTATTATGTAACTATATCCAATTCTTACTTTTAAGTATGGTCTATTTGTAACAAGATAATGAAAATTATTCCACTACGAAAGATATTTTGCTTACTTTATTGTAGTTGGCATGGCACGTTATTTCAGGCATGTTTCTGCACAATACGACAGTTGACTGGCAACTTTAGTTTAATGTCAACGGCATGCACTCCAGGTTTCGTCGCGTCCCTACTTGCAATTCTAGTGGAACGTCCAGCGCGGCGCAAACAATTGGCTGTGTACACCTGTAATATGGCATCGGAAGTTATCTACAATATGATTAAATTCCGTGGTATATATAGAAAATCAGGCTTGACCTCCATTTATATCTTTGCTTTTCTAATTCTTTATTTGGAAATAATCAAGTGCTATGTACGTTAAATGTATGTATGTTAAAAAGCTCTTTTCTTACTATTGTTCTTATTATCGTTTTATTAAGTTATAAAACTTAACTCAGAGTTTCCCCAAATCTAGATATGTTGAGTAAAATGGGTTTGACCTCAATGATCCATCTAGCACATGTTTTCACCTAACTCAACGATTCTCTTATCAGAGGGTATTGATTACCGGGTTGAAAATAAGTCATGTCATATTATTCTTTGATGCTTTTCATAGGCTGGATAACTCCAATTCCACATTTCGAGAAATTTATGTTCGCAGTAAGTGCAGGCGTTTACCTATGGCTCTGCCAAAAAGGCCACACACATCCGAATGACCCTGTTAAGCGAATGTTTCAGTGAGTAATCAAGTTTTGTCTTTCAATACCTTACTATAAAACATCTACACCTAAAATACGTCCCATTCGTGAACACGACGCGGTTACTAGACAAGTTTTCGTTAGGGAACGACAGCTTAAAATTTTGACTGCATTTAGCATTATTGTTGTAAGTAGAACTAGAATTTTTGTTGTACCGCTTGCCATTCATATATTCGGATAATTTTAATAAACAGGTTTCTATTTATAGGTTTCTAATTGTAAGAAACGAACTAAAAATTATAGATAAATAGTTTTCATGCACTATAGCGCCTAAGCGGCGGTAGATAATGATGCATTAATCATTTCTACCTTCTTTTCTCAAAGTACCCGATTTAAATACCACATTATTTTCATTATTAAGATTTGTCGTTGGCGATGACGAGTTTACGAAAGGACAAGGTGTACCTGCACATGAGGTGTCAATTTCTGGAAACCAACTTCAGCAGGGAAGCGGTGATCATCAAAAATCTTTACACAATGACGTCAGGTCATCTTGTTACGGTTATGTCGTACAGGTAAACTGACTAAACTCGTACTCTAGCCGTTAGAAGTTATTACTTGAAGGGCATTTCCACCGATTCGTTAGATGTAACTGAAAATTCGATATCAAGTTGAAAGGATAGCGTGTATAAGGAATAAACATGATTTGTGTTTAGGCCGGCAAAAAAATCCATAACATTTCAAACAGCCCATTGGAAGTTTATGCAATGGTTTTGAGGCTGTCGATGCTCCGAACCGAATTCACTCTTTTGCACCCCTTCTCAAAAACCTCTTTATTGATTCATGTACAAAAAATTAATATGTGCGCTCGGAACGTTTAAAAGCTTTAGTCAGTTGTTACCTATCAAAGCCTGCGAGCAAATAAACAAATCTACTAAAATATTGCACTCACTTTTCTGAGATTGAAGCAATGTAGTCCAGATCAAGTAGTTTTCCGGAAATAAAAGATTTCTACATTGACTTATTGGTAACTACATATAAGTTTCGAAAGGGTTCGTAACAAATTTAAATGACAAATATAATACTATAACGACGGAGAATTGTCAAATAAGGAAAAGTTTTACCCTTGTAATCATCATTTTTCGTCACATCTACTTAAAATATTCGAAACGTGTCACGATATTAGCCTAGTGGGTGACATATTTGCCTGCGAATTTTAGGGACTTCTTGTAATTTAGCGGGCCTAGCCACACTTTGTTTTATAGTGGAAGCTATTCGTATGGTGGAATGCCCAATAGAAGTTATTTCTAATGTAATGGCAGTTTTGGTTTATTGCTTCATTTCTTTCTTATATATATAAGAAGTAGCATATATATACATATATATAAAGCTTTTTTGCTTTACAGAAATCATTATTTCTGTTTCATCCGATTCATAAATTTTATGTTGGGTAAAACAGAAAATGAATGTACAACACGTGATTTTTAGCGACACCAGGAATTATTCAAAGCCCGAACGTAAGGTAAAATTTTGTAACGAAAACTGAAAATTTTGTAACGAAAAGTGACACACTCTTGCAGAGCGAAAATAAGACCTTTGAATTTAAACGAAACAAAGTAAGTAAACGAAAAATCAGAGCAATAAATTAAAACTACAATTACTTTCCGGACAACCTCATAGTAGCTATTTTTGTGTATTATAGCATAGTACTTCTTTGTATTGTTATGTAAAATTTATTTTTTGTATAGAGGTATTACATTTATTATGCAGCTATTTTTTGATAATTTTGATATTGTATGTTTTCTATTTGATTCATAATGCATTGTGTCGCTTCAAAACATCACGTAGAGGGTTTAAGGGGCAAGCAGAAAAAGCTTCTCCGAGCACGGTAACGATTCTGACCGCATCGTCATTATTGTTTTTTCACTTCCTATTTATATATTTAAAGGAATGCCTTTTCTAAAACAACTTAATTATTACAGGGTACCTACTCACGACCTCTATTATATAAGTCTAAAATAAGAAAAAAAATCTATTTCCGTAACTTGAACGTGCTAAAGGAACAGTTGTGAAGACGCATCCAGCTCTTCGAAAAGTACATTACATAAAAAACGCCAACAGTTTTTGGTGTTCATCCTTGAACACAAATTCTATTTCTTCTAAAAAATTTATAAGACTTAAAGGCTCAGAGGTTTAATAGGAATTTGAATTATAAATGTAAATAAATGCAGTCTTAGTATATTGATTGGATATACTTACTAGCATATCACAATATATTTAAAACCAATTTTTGGTTCACATAACATGAGGCCTCAATTCGGATAATAACTGTACCAACTAATTTTAATGCGTAATTTATAACCATTCAGGGTAGCAAGATGAGAATAATTAATCGACAAAACTGGTAATAATGTCACCTCGTGACTGCTTATTATTATTTCTTAGTGCTTAAAAAATGTGGTCAGTTTGCAACAAAAGTGTCCGTGATATATCCTCTTCTATATAATTTTTGAAATTACAGCAGTGTAAGGCAGATATGTCTTCAGATTATAACAAAGGTGCAAAATCATATGGATGACCGACCCAAGCTTTTTTTTTACTTTGCACTCAACTCAGTAATTCCTTTTTAATAATTTTTATTTACCATCGTGTACATTAGCAGTTTAGATTCATGTACAAAACAACGAACACTAAAACCAAAAACTTGCTGAGATGCTAATTTTTAAAAAACGGAAGCTTTTACCTGCACTAACCAGCAGTTAATATCAAATAATTTAGTCTTATTTACGGCGCAGCTTCTCCATTGTAAGAATTAGAAAATCGGCTTCCGCTTAAGTTAAAGACGGGTGCATGTTCTGAAAGCGTTTCAGCTGTGCTTTCTGGCGCCTCACATTATTACGCTGATGCCGTGTAGCCAGACAGGTACCAAATTTGCACCTTGAAGAATTTCTTTTAAATAAAGAACGCTGCAGTTTCACACAGTTAACTTTTTGTCCAAGTGAACGATGAATTGAGAGCGTTGCCTTTGTAAGTTCAGTTTCTCTAAACTAAAGACTAAAGACGCGGAGGCAATCAGCCACTGGCTCGTTAGATGCAAAAGTTATTTCAGCGCGCTACATAAGATAAAGCATTTCGCGACAAAAATCGAAGCCAATACAATACTCCAAACATATATTCAGGGCTAGGGCTTATCGACAAATGGGAAAGTTGTCAAGAATGGTGAACAACGCTAATGAGGTCTACTCACATTTCCATACCCATAAATTCAACAGCACCGCCATGAAGTGAGCATTTATGTGAACTAAAACGGCTTAGAAGCTTCTCGAAATTGCGAATGTCATATTCATGGATGTGGATTAAATCGAGGTCCATTGTTGTCTAAATTATCCTTATATTTCATTTCTTATTGGAATGAATATGATTCGTACCCTTCAGGGAGCTTTCCTATTAGGCTGGCCCTTCGATCAAACAATTATACGATATACCTAATCAATATCACATAGACTAAATAAGCTTTTTTTTTACTAACATACATACCGCTCACTTCTAAACAATTTTCGTTATTGCTATTATTCGCAGCGAAACTTTATTATTTATAAAAGTATTATTAGTTGGTTGTACTTATTAGCAGGCGATTTTTGAGAAATAAGTTTTAATGTTGATCATATTGTATATATATGAGTAAAAAGAACAAACTAATCACTAACATTAATCATTAACAAACGTTTGCGAGAACCTAAAGCATGAGTACGGGTACTGCAACGTTGGTGAAGTATCGAAGTAGTGGGGATCTACTTCCGGTCTACTAAATTCGTTCATTAGATAGCGTAAGTCGCAGTAGATCTACTGCGACTTACGCGGTAAGGGTAGATGCTGCTAAGGGTAGGTGGATATCTCAAGTGTCCGCAGCACAACGGCACAAGTATAAATAACAGATTCCGGATGAGTAAAGCTAATCAAGACATGGCTTCCAGCAGTAATAATACTTTGACGTTTTTTGTGTGAGGTTTTGTTCAAACTAGTAAATAGATTCAAATGATATATAAGCTAAACGTATCCAGGGGTACTGAAATACAAGCCGAACAAGATTGTATATGTAGCAATCAACCCGACATATTCTTGTATATCGAGCCACATAGTTAAATATTACAGTATTTTTAATACAAGTGCGTACTTTTGCATTGCGTTGTCTCTTCATTGTTTATTTAGTTTCGCATCTGAACATTATTCTATCGTAAACCCATTTGTAGGATGTGAGGCAACCATTTTATTATTCCGAAATGATCACATCAGGGTGTTTCAAATTAGGCATATTGTAGTTTTGTTCAATAACGCCTTCGTTTTAATTTACCAAATCGTTGGATGATAAAAAAAATAGTCGGAAGTATGTCCTATTACAACCATGTATGCAGACCTCACACGCACAGTCTAATCCCCTAAATTTGTTGATAATAAGACATGTGAACCAGGCACCTAGAAAAAGATAAGAAACTTAGCCTTAGTGCCACAAACAGTTTGCGTCAGATGGATTAGTCGCCTGCTGGTTAGCGGATTTAAGATTCATCTTTGTGTGAAAAGATTGTAATTGTAAAATAGGTTTCCTAGTAAGTGCATATAACATATGATGCTATACTTCAGACTCCTTAATAAATATATGGCATTCCAAAACGTTAGGGTATACTGAGTCACTAGAAAACAGGGCTTCTAGATAGGCGAAGATTTCGTCTTAGACAAGTACATGCGCACGTAACTGCCCAAAATAGACTCGTCGTTAGCACTTATCAATAGGTGAATAAGTAGCTCTAATGTCTATCCAATTGATATATGGCAGTTCATCAAAGCCTGGCTGGGAGCTGCAAGGTGTGCATAAAGAGTTTTTGCAACTAGCGACTTTCAAAAGAAAATATCAACGCCATTTTACCCAGGTTACGCCAACACTACATCCGTACTATGTGTATCGTTGAGTTCGCAAGATGACCCGATGAGACTTGAATACTTGTAGAAGCCAAAGTACTAATTACTGATTTTAATTATAAGGATGAAAATACGCAGGGCGGGAAGTCTTATTAATCTCACTTTGGAAAAGCCCTTGCGAATGAGTAGAGAAAACTTCAGTAAAGTGGACTCGATCCTACATAACCAAATTTCAACATCGGTGCTCGATGTTATTATATTGGATCAAAATAGAGCACAGGATAGTTGCGTCTATTAACGTGGCCAGCAGGGACTAAGATGAAACTTATACTTCCAGTATAGGATAATCGAAGATAGAAAGGTCAGGCCGTTTCTTAGTAATATGTTTTTTGTCATTTATTACTAAATACCTTTTGTCTACATGAAGAATATCGTAGTGATGATGGTTGCTCACGGCGCAGAGGACTCATGTACGTATATTCTACTTGTAACAAGTCTGACAAAAATTGTACACCTGTGCATCAAATAGTGTACATTAACGTCCAACGAGAAGCTTCGTAAGTTATATCGTTGGATTGCTCGAACGTGTAACTATTTTAATATGCCCTGCGATGTACTTCATTGCAAACTTCCTTCTTTAGTGATATAAATGAATGTGATTTCGAGCATATATAGAATGAAGCCAGCCCGTAACGTCACTAGGCGTTACACAAGGCACAACAAAATGAGAAGAAAAGGCACACTATCTTATACGAAATGTATGTGTATCACGGTCACAATGCTGGCAATGGCTTCACATGTGTTTCTTTGCGATTCTTTTCTTTTTTTTCAGGGTTTTGCACGGTCGTTCTTCGCCGGGTGGTTATTACGTGCAGTCCTTTGTCTCATTGCTACTCAGTCACTATCTAAAACGATCCGCTATAAAGAAGCATACAAATTTGGCATGTTTCTTGGTAAGTTCATTTTCTTAAACGAATGAACCAAATATGATCCATAGCTGCTTTTTGCTTGCTTGCTCCGTTTTCCGTCTGCTGCTTTGGGTCACACATTCGAAAATACAGAGCCACTTTAAATTCCGTATTTGTTGTTAGAGGCCGAATATATATCACGACTTCTACCTTCATTTCTACTCTTGATATTTTTGCACATCAAATTAATGTGTGCAATGACGGGACACTTTTCTGTGAGATACAAGGTCTAATTACAAACATTGTCAAGAAATAAACTTAACTTTTTACACGCATTTACTTTCTTCAGTTACACTTCTAACTGCATTTTAAATAATAGTTGCAGTTTATATTCTCGGACTCATGTAGGTGATAAGCAGTAGCTTAACCAAGTGTTCTTGAAAAAAAATCTTAATCCATTCGCATTTTCATTAGTGTGAATTTTGTTTTTTTTTACATTTACCTAATTCGCTTGATTGAAGGCACTTGCAAATTCTTCAGTTGCGTTGAAGTAACCATTCGGTAGTGCCACCAGTCTACCTAAGACCAATTAAGTAACCAACTTCGAAGTTTGACAGCGCGCTTTAAAACGACGGTATGGGCTTGTTTGTTTAAATCTTCATATAGGAACATACTTCGGAAACTGCTCAGTTCTACTGGTAATAGTTATTAATAGATAATAGTTAGATAACAGATGTTACTACAGTTTGGTTCTGAATTTAAATAATTTTGTTTAGCCTATATATAACTTTATCTTAGTATGTCTGTCAATTTAGTTTTTCGCAAGTCAATCCAGTTTTTATTTTTTCGAGATTCTTTGCTGTCCTTAATGTACATTTTGAAAAAAGCAATGCATTGGAACGTATGACGTCACAACATCGAAGGGACCGACTGATATAATGAATAATGATCTAGCGTGCGTTACTTATGAACGAAAGGGGACGCCGATTACTCGGTTGTAAAACGTTTTAAGTGCTAATGTTTAACAACAATTGACGTTATGTTTCTATTGAACTTATCTCACTGCTTGTTTGTATGTGATATATATAGTCGGCAGTAACTATAACTTAAAAACATCTTTGACGAGGATCGATAAACGTTAAAAAATGGCAAACTCTTTACATATAAGGTTCTAAAATGGTTCATTAGACATCCTTTTTTTTTTACTTTAACATTAGTTTTAGAAGTTTTAGTTTAGAAGAAAGCTAAAGTATGTCGTTGCATTGCATTATATTGGTTACCTACAATTTTCCACGTTTTTTTATAAATACTGATTTGAAACATTTTTACATATTACTGTACTTTGATCCGGATTGAACTGATGAGCTTAAACCATTTCACATATCTTGAAATATAGTGGGTTAGCACGTTACTTGAGAGCCATCACTGGTTCTACCGCATCGGAGACTTAAAGTGAAATAATTGAAATAATAAAAATAGAAGTAGGAAACGAGACAGTCAAAAGGAATGACAGCACAACACTGTCCGGTCATTTCATCGTAGGAACAGAGCAAGCTACAGAAGGCTAAATATGTCCCCTTCATCAATCTTTTTAACTGCGAGATAGCTGAGGCACTAGTGAGGCTGCTAATCATAAGCTTATTCCGCGTAAGTCGCGTGTTCGAATCTGAACATTTGTGCAAAAATATCACAACAGAGATTTTTCTCACGAAAAAGCTATCCCTACAATGAGAAGAAATTAAAGCAGAGCCGGGGAGATACATATAGATTTTACAAAGTTAAGAGTACACTTCATAATTTCCGTAGAAGTTTTCATAAGGATTCCAGCGACGGAAGTTGTGAGACACGTCAGACTGAGAATCAATAAAAAAAATTAACGATTCTATTCAGGTTCATTCGGTGCAATTTTTCGAGGCGTGAATTGTTTCCTTCGTTATCGAGGATATAGTCCCCAAAACCGCGCGGGTATTGCGGGATGCTTAGCCGGTAGGTGAGAATCTAGAGCTTTAAATTGAAACACTCATGATATAATTTCTCATACCATACGCATTGCTATTTGTATAACAATATTGAATTTTATTATACTCCATTATTTACACATGCTTCATAATACTTTTGACTTGCTTAAACTAGTCAAATTTGAACTCCATTTCTTAAATAATTTCAAGAAAGTATGCGAAGTCAACATCTTCATTTGCGCTCACGTAATTGTTGGATTTCAACTTTTAGCGCTTTCGATGTTCTTCAGTGGATCCCCATCTATGGCTCTTTACCTGGCTTGGAAAGCCCTTGAAGGTAATAATATATTTTGACTTAAACCTAAACGCTGTTTTGCGTATGTGCAAGGGATAGTTTCGCAAATACTTTAGCAAAAAGAATATCTCTAAACTATCTTAATTTTTAGGGAAAGGATTTTTCTTTTCCAAAAATGTCGTACAAACCACCGAGTGTTTCTGTCCAAGCTAAATACTGTATATTTGTAGCAACATAATCCGCGCTCCAAAATCTACTTCATCTCCGCCGCTGATTTTTTCTTTTACATCTAATATCTCTCTATTTCGAGTTTCGATATTGCCGTTAATAATTCCATCAGACGGCTGGCTCCCAGCCAGCATCTATATGACTGAAGCTGCCTACCGGCTTTTGGCGGTACTTTAGATCGATAAGTTTAGTCGAGTAATATTATTAGTAGTAGAGAGCAGCAACAAAAACTTCGGACGAGCATCGCAAAGCTATTGACAATCATTTAATTTTTCTCTTGTTTTTACAGTTATGGAATTTTTCATAAGTAACACTCCATATAGTTACATATTTTTTATACCTGTGCACGAATCTTATTAGATGCACATAAATGGAATAAACTGCAATAAAGAGATACGCGCCGGCGCTTTTTCATCAGGTTCGCAAGTAATGTAGAGCAATAATAGTGGAAAGCCTATAATTAAGATATTACATTAGATATCCGAACCCAAATATAAGCAATAAACTAAATAGGGTATTTAAAAGATGTATAAATGCTTCTTTGGCATTGAACTCTAGGTGCATACGGTGCTTACGGCCGTCCAATCCCCGGTGCATCTGAACTACTTTACTCACTTTCGACAGCGATGCTCTTCTATGCGGCCGTATTTGAACCTCATAATTTACGGCCGACGTACTGGAAATTCATGAACCGAATCTCTTACGACAGGTTGGACATTACCTGCCTACTGTTTTTTAATGTTGTTTATTTATTTGAATAACTTTTAATGAATATAGACATGTTTTTTAATTCCTACTGAGATATCTATACTGCGAGTACTACTACTTTCGACGTCACTGCCATAAGTACTAAAGTGATCCACCAATTTCAGTATTCTAAAATAACACTAAATCATAAAATGTTCTATCGACGTTCTATATATCCGGTAGTAAGGACTATGGATGTAGTTAGCGTGTATCTATTAAGAGAAAAAGGTAGGTTACGTTGAAGGCAATACTTCACTAATTTTAAGAGGTTTGTTTAATCTTTGCATTTATATCTGTTGCAGATTCACGTACGTGAATCGTAAAATATTTGACATGTACGGAGTGCAAAGCTCAAAATTATTTGGAGATTTCTGGCCGCGTCTTGATATGGATCACGTCTCGAAGGAGCTAACGGAACGCATCCTCATTTGGGTGCCTTTCTGAGTAGAAAACTGTGTGTAGACAAAGACAGATTTTATAGACAAAATTTCTAGGTAACTTGAGAATGTGCAATATAAAAGAAAACTACTGCAATACAACAATAGTGAATGATAACTTGAGCGATGGATGCGTTTTGCGGGCACGTGCAGATCGAAGCTGACTTAATGGATTTTCGATTTGTCACAGATCAAGGTTTGTTTATGAAAAATGTTATGTGCATACGGCGATAATAAAATAAGACCATGAATGTAAAGAACATGAATGCAAAATTTTAAACTACAAAAAATTGACATTTCAGGCACATTTTACATAAACTTCTCAAGAAATCCATTCATCGTGAATATTTATAAGAATTTCAACCCTTAGAATTCTGTTATGCCCGATGTACCTGTTATTTTTCGAGATCTGATGTATAGACGTAATCATAAATTTACAATGAAAATCCAAATTTTAGTTCTAATGAGCAACACAAAATGAAAAACTTACCGTAGACTTTTATTAACCATCAACACTATAATAATTTTAGATCGTGATTCAGGACTACTAAAAAACGTAGAACGATATAAAAATACCGCACCACTTAAAACCTATACGCGCGTAAAGCTAGAGGTTCCGTCAACATAAATCAAATAACGATTTGCAATGAATTGCTTGATTTGTGACATAAGAATAAGAGCGGTATTTTATTTTAAATATAATATATATATTATTTGGGTAAGCGCATGACAATGCACTTAACTGAATAGTATAAAATCTTTGTAAGTTTTAGCAGGTGTGAAAGCGCTTTTTGACTTCTATCTTTGCTAGGAAAATTGTTACAAAATAAAAACCTGCATCCAAAATATTATAAGTATGAGTAATTAATTTAGGAAAGATCCAACTTTATTGCTTTTTTAACGGATTGCATACAAATAACATATTAACATAGTGAAACGTACGTCCTCTATTAAACGTGCTAAACATTAAGCCCAACTGACTTAGGTACTTGTTAGTACTGGGACTACTTATTTACTGGTTTGTAAGGCTGGCAGCAGTCACTGGCCTTAAGATGGATGCTTGTTTGAATATTAGCTGTAAGTATAGTTTTAAATTGCGTAGAAAAATAAACGGACTCGCGGCAAAGAATATTTACCTTAATCAGACCTTCCACTGCACTTGTATGAACATTAATTACCTTTTTGCCAAGAGGACCAAAGTTGAAACGGCGTACGATGTGAAGACTTTTAGTATAGGCTAAACAATCTCTTAGACATCGAATATATGACATTTATTTGCAGCTATCCAGGGCAGCCTCAACTATACTGGCAAAATCAGGAAGTAGAAACAAGTGCAAGCATGTAGAACGAAAACGTACTGTTGTATTTCTGTGCGATACAGTTTGTTACGGATCTCACCCGATTCAGAAAGAACAATTTTTATTGTAGGCAGGAGTGCCTTACTTTGGCATGAACGCTGCGAGCCAACCGCATGTTGTAAGCGGGGATGAGCAAGAAGGTAAAGTGATGCCGGACACGCGATCAGACCGGTACACGTATAACTCTTCATGCGTAACTGCCACTTTGGTTTGGAGCCTGTGCCAACATTGACTTAGAAGCAGGCGATCAATCTATGGGATTGCCATTAGCAAATCGTCGTACGGGGCTTACGGCGCGACAGCAAGTTGCATCGAAATTCAACTCGCCGTGTTCAACCATATCAGAATGCAACACCGTCCTAAAACACTTCAGTGAGATCAGGTGCAGAATGGCAGGTAGCGGGATAAATCAAAACGGGAAGCTTCGTTCCCGAACAGTTGTGTTGTTGGCCGCACTGTGCAGTTGACTAATATTTTGCGGATTTTGGGCAGCAACAGTCCGGTCCAAAGGACGAGATTGTACGAGCTGTTCCTCGAAAAGCCGAGAGGAGATAGCTGTATAGGTGCCTGTAGCCTAATAGCGTGGTTCACAATGAAATTGTAAAATATTTTTTTGTCAAAGCAGACAATCTGATAAAATATTCTCATTTAGTTAAAGAGTCCGAGTGTAATTTTTTTTGAGTGTTACTTGTTTGAGTGCCATACGATGTGAATTGGGATTTAGGATGTCTTCTTGGCGCATTAGAAACTAGTACAGAGTATATTGGAAGCTACCTACGCTGTATATTATATATAATATTATGGCGTAGTCTGTTGATTTAGGAAAAAACAATTGTGACGGTAACAACCAACAAGTGACGCAAAATGCTAGCATGGACGATCTCTTAGTTTCGCCAAATCCTTATTGAACTATCTTATTACTTCCGTAGCAGTTATGATTGATCGAGATATGATCCATCCTTTATTATGGTAAACATTATCTTCACTAAAACCAAACGTTTCATTGTTGGTCTGCCGATTCAGCTTTTTAATGTTCGGATGAAATTGTCTATTTGACGGAGGCACTGTAAACATCCAGTCGACATCGATACCGCACCGCTGCAGTTTTATGGATGCTTCTTGGCTTTGTTCCTCCGTGGACTGATAATACCAAGAGTGTTGCTTCCAAGTTTTCGGTTTTGTGACAAACTATTAAAGTGTGGTGAACTATCGGCATACTCTTGTCACAATGGCGTCTGTCCCGAAGAAGTTTGGCTACCTCGTCATTGGTGGCGGGTCTGGAGGGATTGCTAGCGCTCGTAGAGCAGCTGAGTATAATGTTAAAGTCGGTTTGATCGAAGAGGGTAAGCACCTATGGAAGGGAGTAGGACTTTGTAATTTATCGATATTTAAAATTTTCGAATGCTGACGTTTCATTACAACGGCTTGTTTATTAATGATTAATAAATAATAACAAGAAAAGAAATCTGACTTCCTTTCTTTATCACGAAATGTTATTAACGAGGAATCTTTTTGAGATTTAGAGTAAAGATTTTATAATTTTTTAATGTTAATTTTTTTTCTGAATAGCTCTTAGCTTTTTACTACTAGCTAGTTTAGATATACGATAGCTTAACTTAAACGCTCACATTTTCGGGCTAGCAGTTACTAGTATCACGTTTTGAATATACTTCTTGCTGGTACCAGTGGGCAATCTTTATGTGCAATCGTTATTATATAAATATAGGACTAGTGTTAAACAACTTTGAATCAATAAAGAAGCAATAACGCTCACTATCGTTAATGTGAGTATGAATATGCATTGTTCTAATGCTATTATTGTAGAGCTATACGGTGATCATACAACTGCTAATTAACTAAATTGGTTGCTACAGTAGTGGAGTGAATGGGACACCGGATTTGCAACTACTAAGTTCTAAATTTGATCCAGCTGAGAGTTGTAGATTTTTCAAATTATTCACACACGGAAATTGGACAGTTGCAGTAAGTATTACTACATTCTCTATCCATAGTAATTGCGGCGAGCCCCCCACACCGTGGGCATATGTTCACTAAATTATCGGAAATACTTTCGCTAAAGTGTTCAGGTTTGTCTCTGACTATCTCGCTTTTTACTCTGTATAATTTCTTTTAGTATTACCTTGTAGTGCAAGAATTTCTGAAATTACATACTCGAATAACATTACTTTTATCCGGTAGCTCGACTGGGAGGCACATGCGTCAATGTAGGTTGTGTTCCGAAAAAGGTCTGCTGGTACGCTGCGTGGCAAAGGGAGTTGATGCAAAACTTCAAAGCGTATGGCTTCGACTTTGATTACAAAGGCTTTAATTGGCCTTTATTTAAGGCTAGGAGGGATGATTACATCAAGCGTTTAAACGGAATTTACCAAAGCAACTTGGGAAAGAGTGAAATTGAAGTCATCCAAGGTACGGTCTTTTGTATTTTATTTTTACACACTATAATGCGTGTACGGATTAAAACAAAAATCAAATACGTGTTTTATAAATATAAAAATAGCTTGGACATTATATAAAAACATAAGGTAATACAATTAGCGTAACGTCATAGTAGGTTTCGCAGCAGATGTGGTAAGTCCAACAGAATACAACAGGACTAATGTTAATCGAAGCTACAGAATAGTTAGGGTTACAACTGCTAAATGACCTAACTAATAGCGCATTTAGCAGTAAGAAAACTGAGTTAAACACTAGAGACCTAGCGCATATCTTACAAGGCCCTGTCCCAAGTAGCGCTGTACAGATAAAACATACCAAGTACACATAAAACCGCAATATAGATGTTCTTCCTAAGTTCTTCCTAAAAAGAAACAAATAATGGGGACATCCTCGATTGAGCCGTTAAAATAGGTCAACAACTAAAAGGAGCGAATTTGACAGAGATGTGGAAGACTGTTGCTAGCTTATTAAACTTAGGGGTCAAAAAATGAGGACAGCAATATTTTAAAGGCTGTAGGAATCAAAACCGGTGAATGATGCATAGAAAACTGGATATTAGCGAATATACGCCATGGATACTACTGCCAAACAGGCCCGATTACATTATAAGTTTCACATCAGAACTTTACTTAATAAATGTGATATTTCCAAATATTATATTTCTTGAAATAATTATAATAATCTAATAATAAAATAATAATCCAGATGCGAAGAACTGCGCATCGTAAGATAAATTGTGTAGTTCGAATAAGGAAAAAAATGCAAACTTTATCTCTGGGTGTTAGTTTGAATGAGGGGCTATTAGGTGCTTGAGCTCATTAAACTCAATTTCGTCCTAGAGTAGCAGCTGCTGCAGCTACTATGTCCACAGCTAGACTATGGCTCGAAGTCAAAAAATGATCAAGGTCTTGCCATTAAGGTTTAACATTACTGTATCTCATGAGGGTTAAGCTTAGCAGTGATTTTACGTCAGATGATTATCAAAATCCACTTATCTCTATAGATATAGTGTTAGCTTTTTCCAGTGAAACTTACCGAAGAAGCTCAAAAGTACGAGCAACGTGTTATTCACAACTGCTGTTAAGAAGAAATTTTTAAAGCCGAGTACTCAGTATGTATATATATATATATATATATATAATATGCTACTAACAATATAAAAAGACATTTAGTTAATTAAAAAATGGCATTTACCGGAAAAATGACATTTATTTACCATCAAAATGGCGTCGCATACTCTAAAGTAGATTCGCTTTAACTGGTAACCATAGCTGAAGTACTAATTGTCTTTGCAGGACGAGCCAGGTTTCTGAACTCAAATACTGTGAAAGTTGGCGAAAACACATATACTGCAGATCATATACTAATCGCCGTTGGAGGACGACCCACTATTCCTTCAGATGTAAGTTACTACGTACATGATCGCTTAATACTATGGGCCGGGTCTTCGTAATGCAGACCTCATTAATCTCACTCACACTCTTGGAAAATACTAAACAATATTAGTTCTTATAAGAGTTAATTCAGTTAATACCGAGGTTCACTTAAAACTCACAGTGCATTATCCTAATTTCACTTACTGAAACATACTAGAAATATATTTTTCTATATTGGTAAGTTGAAAACATAAAGCGGTACCCTAATAGTTGTGTTCGTATTTTAAGGTGCCAGGCGCAGAGCTCGGTATAGATAGCGATGGATTCTTCCAGATAGAAAAGCTGCCTCAAAAAGCCGTCATCGCCGGTAGTGGATACATTGCTGTAGAAATCGCTGGTAGGTTCCGTAATGCTCAACCCAAGAATACAAATAGTTGGTACCGGTTAATGACGTTCAGTTCTGTAACACCATTAATGCAATAATATTTGAGATTTCAATAAACGAACCTGGGCTAAGTTTTAAGCTCTAAGTACATGTAGATGCACCAATATACTCCGATGCTAGCTTTGGTGTAGCTGTTACAAATATTTTAAAATAACAGAAAATCTTTTACTGAAAAAAACCTGTATCTTTTCTAGGTTGAGTAGGTATTGACTGCCTTCAATTAAGTAAATCGGCTTTTTTCTTTAATAACGATGATTGCTTCATATGCGAATAATTATGTTCATAATAAATCCACGGATTTATTACGTTAAAAGCTTCATTTGTCTAGGTGTGTTGAGCGCTTTGGGTGTTGATACAACACTGGTAATCCGCACTGAACGTCTACTTCGTGCATTTGATTCAATGCTTGGAAGTCAACTAATGGAACAGATGCGAGCGGACGGGGTCAAGTTTGAGATGAATACCTCGATTTCTCGGGTAGATAAAGCTAGTGACGATCGCCTAAAAGTCACCACCAAGGCCGGTAATGTTTTGTCTGATGTTGATTGTCTACTATGGGCTATTGGTCGACATCCCAATGTTAAGGATCTAGGTAAGTCGTAAGTGAGGGTAGCAGTGATTTTGCTTTTAAAGCACACGTATAATGATGCGTTTGAGCATCTTGGGCAGTGATGTACGCAGAACCCGAATGTATTCATTCAAACTGTGTAGAGTAGTTTACACTTGAATTTTTATTTCTCGAGCTGAATCAGTAATTCTATATATAACATATATACATCTTTATTGCGGTTTCGCATGTTATGAACATATAAAATTCTACTTTGTAAAAGTTATTTATAATCCAATTGGATAGGCTTGCAGGACGTCGGTATTAAACAAGATAAAGATGGTCATATAAGTGTTGACGAATACCAGGATACGTCTTTGGCCGGAGTTCATGCGCTTGGTGACGTGTGCGGCAAGGTCCTTTTGACTCCCGTAGCCATTGCAGCTGGTCGTAGGCTAGCTATGCGGTTATTCGCAGGTCAGAATGAACTCAAATTGGACTACAATAATATTCCTACAGTCGTCTTCTCACATCCGCCTATAGGAACAATAGGACTATCGGAGGAGGAAGCAAAGCTGAGTTATGGAGTCGACCAAGTTAAAGTTTACAGGTGAGAAACAAACATAATTTGCTTTTATGATTATATAGTGATAAATATACGCCCTTTATTATTATAAAAATATATACATAGATATTTTTTGAGCTCCTGTTGGACTTGACAGATAGCACCAGCGTCGCGTCGACTGATGGTACAAAACCTTCCAGAATAATTGTTTTGACCGTCGGGTGTGAGCCCTGTATTTTCATTAAACTGTTGTTAAACTTTTGCGATAAAAGTTACCAGTTGCCAATTCTGGTTCAATCGCTTGAACAACGAACTGCGCTCTGGGCGGCTACAAGGCAACCCCGACGAATAGCAGCTACTTCTTAAGCAAATTTGACATAGTCAAGGCTCTCTGTCCAGCTGGGAGTGACCCAGATTATTATTGCTAATCATCTGTATGTACTAGGAAAAGTTGTTGGGAGAAAGAAGGCCCCCATGAACTTAATGAAAATTACAGAAAACCGCTGACAGTATGCCTTTCGCCACTTAATTGACAAATAGGTAATTCCTGCCCAGGATCATTACCGGCAGTGAAAAACTGCGACACCTTTGAGCGTAAACTAAAATGGCTAAAGCCTCTTAATTTGATGCTATGAAGAAATATTCGTGCTCAAAAGCTCTGCAGATGATGGTATGAGAAAGGAGCGTGGTACTATGATCTATTCAACATTCAGGGAAAAACTAATAAAGAGCGATGCAAAATTATATTTACAACACCAGCATTGCTTTGATGATTCGAGCAAACGTTAACCGACTTCCGATAGGAAACTTTGTTTTGCTCGGCATATGACACGAACAATGCAGCACAGAAGAGGGAGTCTTGATATGGGATGATAAATCTATTGCTTTTTTACGAGATGCATCAGCTGCCACAAAGGTCGGTGAAAGTCTTAAGAAACGGGGTAGGGTACTTAACAAAGGATATGTTTACTTGTGCAGAATATTCAAATACTTCGAAGTAGCTTTGGTAACTGGTAGCGAATTGGTAGCTTTGATAGCAAATGGTAACCTTCTTATTAATCACGTGTGTTTTATAGAATTAACGGAAGTTTGTCTGTTTAGTTTACCGCAAAAAAATGGTATGTGTTTAAGCCAAGTAACAGTTCGGCCGTGTCTCATACGATCAGGTCACCTGGAATTATTTTTATTGCATGGAGAGTACGGTAATTCAACCACAACTTTGACCGACTTTAAAAATGCTCATTTAACCTAGCTTATAAGAATAACTGTCTGTTGACTCGGAAAGTAGTAACCGTAAAATTCTCCATAGGTAAGATGCACGAATTCAGCGTATAATGGACGGTGATATCGCCACTACATTTGTTTCACATCTCAAAAATGGCTACCCTGACCGCATTTATATCTAAGTAGGTTGACTTCACAACCGATCGTATGCTACGGAACATATTGACAAACGCCACAAAATTCAATGCGAGAACCCGTGAGGGTTCTGATAGGCCAACGGTGCCTGCTTTAATAATGAAAAGTGAATTTCCGTCACCTTCCCTATTTTTCCTCTTATTGAGATCAAATATTAGATATATAAATATAAAATAGTGTATTCGAATATTAGATATATAAATATAAAATAGTGTAGGTAGAGGATATTATAACTGAGAAAAGTGCTGAACCCTGGCCTACGAAGTTCAAGAATTGCACCTTGTAGCAAAATGATGTATTTCGCTTTAGTTGGACGACATACAATCACCTGGTTGCGAAAATAAAGGCTGCGAACGCTAGCCTATTATTAGGAATCTTTAGCGTAGAATCAGAGATTTGGGTGGACATAAATGACTGAGCGCATATGGAAACGTGGATACTAAGTTACCCTCACCGTTGATACCTCTTTTGACACCAGAAAAGACAATGGCACTACAATGGCACGTTTTTTTCACAAACTTGTGTGACAAATAGTAGTGTCTCTAGGTCGATAGGAAGCAGAGACAAAAAGGTCCAAAGTTAGACCAAACCCACATCCGAGAAGAATATGACTACGAGCAAACTAAAGTAGTTACGGATTTCTTGGGGAAGTACACGAGATTATGTTGCATTAGAGAGTTGCATTAGTATTAGGTTGGTACGTCTTCTAATATGCAGCCGCTCTCTAGGAAGACAATAGCTCGCATTTGTCGGAGAGCCCCCCCAATATAGACAATTTATAGTGCGGCTAGAAGTACACTAGTCATCAATGTACTTCAACACCCGAATGTGCTGAGGCTACAAGTTTAACATATATATCGCTGCCCAGTGCAGAAAATTTACTTAAATGTATCTGAACACTTTTAAAATTACTTTGTTCGATAAAATGAAAGCAAATATGAGGCGGGCTCAGTGACAGAATAATAAAAATAACTCCCCCGAATAATAAAAAGAACTCCCCACGTATGACGTACGATTGTTTCTGCGACTATGTATTGTTAGTAAAGTGAAGCCGTTTTCTGGAAAAATAAGGTGGTTACTATGAGATTTGCATATACATATTTCTATTGGAACTACAATTGATCTATTTGACCCTTACATTCATTTAGCAACATACCAACCTCAGTTATAAGCCTACTACATTTTAAAACCATAAGCCGGCTTTTCATACGTTCAGTAAGTATAACGTGTATTCTTTATCAGGAAATTGATGTAGCCCTTTAATGGGTTCGCTTCCTATTTAAACACTATTTTTGCAGTTTTTTTTTCAATCTCCTAGTAGTACTTAAAACTTTTGCTATATTTGTTTTTAATATAGAAGTATGACAATGTATTAACATAGATCGAGCTTCAATCCTATGTACTACGCTCTGTGCGAGAGGAAGGTCAAGACCAACATGAAATTGGTTTGCGTGGGCCCTGAAGAAAGGGTTGCTGGTGTGCACATGATCGGAGACTCCTGTGATGAAATTCTGCAGGTATTGTATTTATAAGTTTATATAAGGTTAAAAATGTATAAGTTACATTAAACCATATTTAATACCGATGTTAGTGCTCTTGAATGCGGCGAGTGAAATAATTAATGAATCGAACATCTAAACGAATGCTTTTTTTTTGGATAGGGCTTTGGTGTGGCAGTTAAAATGGGTGCTACTAAAGCACAATTCGACAGTTGCGTGGCAATTCACCCTACATCTGCAGAAGAACTAGTTACTATGCGTTGAGAGTCGAAGATAAATTTTTCATCTTATTTAAAATACGAATTTTTAATAAGTAGAATATAAACGCGAAGTTATGGCAAATGATGGTAAACGGTGTAACCCGTTACGACACGTGACAACGATACGTGTTGATTTATAATAAATGCATTGATTTTACGCAAATTTGCAGAAATATTGTATTTACTATATTAAGAATATGTGCCATCAGTTGCAAACTTTTAAAACTTTTTGCCTATGATAATAGTAAATAATAATAGTAAATTTAGTTATGTAATTCACTTAAGTAAAACAGTGGACGACTATGTACCATTTTGACAAAACTGAAATGCGTAGTATTTATTCTAGACAATGTTTATCAATTTACCGATTTCTAAAGTTTTCTCAATATCTTAACGACAGTTTTCATTTGTCATTATGAACTCCTACCTATTAAGTAGCCCTATTGAGTAGTAGCAGTATTGATCATAAAAGTGCTCGATTTTTTGAATATATACCATAATTAAAATAAATACATTTAACAATTAAGAAAAGTGTTTGAACACAATGCATTGGAAACGCTATAATATTCAGTGTCGTGGCTATTTCCTGAGGCTAGAGAAACTTCAGATTTACTACGGCTGTTGAGCAAACCACAAAGTAAAGGTCTTGCCTAAATTAGAATTAGCTTTTGTAAGGGAAAATTTAGATCTCAAAAGTTTGAGAGTGAAAATAGGAAATGTGTACATGTATAATATAAGATTGCTTTTATTAATTCTTAGCTTTGTTAGATTTAGTAATAAATTGAAAAAAATAAATTACCCCAAAGTTGCACAAATTCCCGCGCAAAAATCTAAAAAAGTTAAGTCTAAAAGCCATTTTCCTAATCTATCAGTACGGAACTCGAGTAAATCATCATTAGTAAATCGTAAATTATCATTAAAAAGATCTTTTCCTGATCTATCAATGTTAAACTTAGCCAATAAAATAAAAGGATATGTCTTTAACCGCCTCAAGTGCCTTGTTGACGCAAGCACCTCAGAGTTGTAAATCATCGCTAAAAGGATGCGTCGTTAACCATCTCAATTGCATTGTCAATGCAGATACTTCAGAAGTTCAAACCTCACGAACCCTAGACAAATAATATTTGATTGAGAGTGTCACGCGGTCACAGTGCTAATTTAAGTCGGACAGATAAACGCGAGCTTTGACCCGCGCCTGTTTTGCTGTTGATTTTCTTGTTATACCCGACTTGATATATAAATTATCATTGAACTGTAAAATCTGAATAACGTAAAACAAAAAATTACCTCTTGAATACAATATTGTGCCCATTTTATACAGCTTAAAAATGTTCAAATGTTAAGGATACTTTTCAAGAACGTCATGCGTATATATTGAAGAATGCTACTTGCATGAATTATTGAGGACATAATAGTGCAATGTCTCACGGCTATGTTTGGCCTGAAGCATCTGGTCGAAAGCATAATATAAGAATAGATACTCTAGCTTATCCGATTAATATTACCCGAATAATATAATATATACTAATATATAATATATTAATATTAATATACACCTCACGATAGTACCACGATGCTAAGCAAATATTGTTCGGATTAAAGGAAAAATTCCAAAGTTCTGGCTGACTGTGTTTACCGAGGTGGTTGCATTGTCATACTAAGGGATGTTTCTTAGTATTGTGAAGCCATAGGATTTAAAGTTCAACAATAAAGATGACTTGTAAAGTGTTCACTCGCTTGGCTAAGAAACTTCAAAGGACTCTCCAAAGATTATGAAATTTCTGTATTTTTTGCTAAGGCTTTTACACATTAGCTTTTACTAAAATTATGATTCTATGAATATCAATATGTTTTACGTGACTAGCTCTTAGTTTATTCCAAAATGCAGAGCCGTGAATGCAAGAGCGCCCTCATCATTAGTGAGTTTTGAAGACTGAGAGATCAGCCGCTCTCAACGCTTCAATAGAGGGTTTACCCGTCGAAGTAGAAAATATAACTTAAGCTTAATTCTTGCATCTCAATGCATGTCAGGTTTCAGTAGCAGATAAGGTATAACAGGATCAGCTCTACTTGCCCAGCCAAATTGGCGTATTACGCTGTCAGTATATTCAAGATGAATAATGCAGAAATTGCAACAGCTAATATCAGGCTTAAACTCAAAATTCATGATTAGGCATAAATATAACAGCTGATAAATTGACAGACTTCTTTTAGATCCGTTTTCAACAAAGCATTATTCAACTAAAACTAAAACTAAGACTTTGTGGCGATCAAGAAGATGCGCACTGAAGAAATATTTACAGAAGAAGATATAAAGAGTTTGATGTAATATCTTGCTTTCTAACATGCATATTTTCAAGTTCAATTGCCTTAGCGAAAGATTTCGCAGACGGGCATGGGGTATTGGATGTAGTCTATCGCTGGTGCCGGTTGATCATTGCTTAGATATCTAATAAAACGGACGAAAGCTCGATGAACGAAATACTTACACCGGTATTTTACAAAGGAGTCTTTTAACCGATTGTACGAGAATTTCCCAGCAGCACAAGCCACGAGCTACTCTTATAAATTGCCATGAAACATCTGTCTTCGTAAGGGCTGATTAAACATCTGCGTTTTTGATATGGCGTAGTAATATAGTTAATTATTGTGATTCTGAATATCGTGGCATTATCCTACACACTCTGCTTAGAACGAACAGAAAACGATTTATTTTTTCAACGTTAGAAGAAAGTTGACAAATTGGCCTCAAGCTATAAGCATATGGCATGAGAAACGACAGACACGACAGCAGATTATAGCTTTTTACATATTAACGCAGTTTGACCTCGTCAGTCCTCTGAAGTCTGTTTTGCGTGTGTGTATTACAAAGTAGTCAATTGTTGAAAATACCGTGTGAGTGCAGACAATCTGCCGAGTGCATTAAGTAAATACACAACTGTTTGCCTTTGTTTAGGTTAACTAAGTATATAAGAAATCTCTCACCATAAGATGAATCACTTATATATATATATATATATATATATATATATATATATATATATATATAATAAACTAAGTATATAAGAAATCTCTCACCATAAGATGAATCACTTATATATATATATATATATAATCACGAGGGCATGACCTACACCTAAAGAAACCGTCGGTATCTAAGACATTTGTACATGTGGCTGTATTTCAAAATAGCCTTACATTCAGAGTGGACCTCGTGCCTAAAGCTTATTTCTTTCAATGCTATTATCTATTCTCTTGAAAATTCGTTTCCACGAAGACCTTCCGATTTATCCGACGGATTTTAACTTTCCCAACGATTGTTAATAAAACGCATAATATGCATTATTGTGCAAATTAGCTTGGACCCCACCATGGCCAAATAACACACCGTTTGGAATTCTGTTTCAACTTGACACGTAATTCCGCTGCGAAAGCAGCGTCAATTTCCCGTCAGTTTCTTTAATTCTGCTAGAAAAAAACATTTTTTTTTGTTTACAGAAGCTCCGCACCCAACCAAAAATCGCAGGAGTATCACATAAGAAAAGAAAGCTGTCAGCATTCAAACAGATTTCTTATTTCATTTTGAACATCATGCGAACTACAATAATAGCTATCATAAACCCCAAACTACGTGTAACCCAAGTTCCTTTTTGCAAAATTATCCTATCTTTGGAAAGGATGGTAGATTATCTTTGAATACTTAGCGAAATTAAGTTACGGTTCCAAATGCGACAAGATTAGTGTCGCGAAAGGCATGTAATTTGCATTGAATTGCTAGTAAATTTGTGTAACTGACAGATCCCTAAACAAAGAACGTCTGAAGGGAGTGCTTGAACTCAATTTTATTATAGATTTTTAAAGCGAAATGCCAATTTAATCTGAGTTTTGATTCCAAATTCCACCGAGAAATTTAAATTCTATATTCTCATGATCGTTGAGGATCTTTAGAGGTGTCGTTTTGGCAAAACCTTCAGAGATATGTTGTTCAATGGGTTACCTACAACTCTGAGCAACTTACCGTCTTTGGTCGAGAAAGATGAAATCGTTTTTAATCGAGAAAAACCGACATTTTACTGCTTAAGGTTATTTTGAAAACGTAAAGTAGTAACATATCCGCTTTAAAGCAGCCTACGCGTAATATCAAGTTGAATCGGTAACAAGCCGTGACTGATCTTCTTTTTCCTCATTCGAGATGTTTCCATACCTCATAGATATTCAATATCAGATTTCAGCTGACGACGTCAAGCCCGACATTATATAATTTTTCTCATAGTTAGCGTGTACGTATAGAATTGCAGACCAACCATTGCGTAGACAGAAAAATATACTTCATTGAAATCTCTTATGTTGACCATGGTCTTCATAGAAACCCAGCTAACAATGGTTTTGGTAACCGCCACACTGCTACATATCTTTTCAACACTCATAAGAGTATTACATATAGCTTTTGCGCCTGTCAGCATTTCAGCTGCAGCTAGATACATGTCGTTCCAACTGCTACTAGTTCAAGACTGAAGATCATCGATGCAACAAGTAAGATTTTTTCTCAGTGATCTCTGGCACATCTGAACATTCGGGGGAAAATGTATATTCAGGATTATAACGATTCCAGAGAGTTATAAACCTGTAAGTTCTGGACCTCGCTAGTATGGCCCATCATGTAAGTGGCGTGAGATATCATACCTGTGAATTTCAGACCCAGGCGGTCAGCTAAACAAGACAGACTAAAAACTAGTTGAGAACAATGGTCTGAAGTGATCCGATAAATACTGACATTGGCGTAGGCTATTTCTATCCAGTTTTGTGTCTGAGTCTTGTCTAAAGTCTATGAGACTCACAAATGACGCATTTGAGACACATCCTTGCACACATTTTTGGTACACATCCTTGCATTTTATAGTATAAGATTGATACTTCGCAAAACACACGCGTATTACCTACACGAATTAAATCGATATGAAGTGCATAACTTTGGTCATTCTACTGATGTTTAGAAGACCGTTACTACTGTCATTGGTTGATTATTATTATTAGTATTACTGTGGTTTCAAACTCGGAACATGTATTTATGGTACTGTTGTTCGTCGGTATTTCCCAAACAACTATTGTTTACTAACAGGACGATCTACAAGTTTTGCTGAACTCTTAATCGGTGACATTTCTAAGTTGTCCCTTTTGGGTGTTAGCGTGCGCTCAGGTTGCTCTCTCTATTCTAAAGGTAAGCACCCTAGTATCATTAAACACAGCAATGACGAAAATCACTCTCAAGGAAAATAATCTAAAGCAATCAACGATTTAACACTAGTTCAATATACTCACAAAGTATTTTAAATGATTGTATTTATGCAGGTCGTGAAAAGTACAGATTTCTCGGGTTTTCATAGAAAAAGAGCGCCTAAAGGTACCCTTGCTTTACGAAGTTATTATTGAATGTCTTCTTGACTCTGCTAACTGTGATCTGGAATCGATCGAGTTCAGAATTCAAATCCGATGCGAGAGCAGTATCTACAACAAAGAAATTACCTCAAAGACGTCGAAATTTTTTTTATAAGCAGTAGAGATTGTTTCAGGAGATAGAACTTGGAAAAATTGAAATCACACACAATATTTCTTCAAGTTACCGGAAACAAATTTCAGTGTTCAAATTTGTTAACTTAAAACGGTAACTTAAACCTACTTGCGATCTGTAGCATCGAAGTCAAGTGGCCTGCAAATTATTTTACAGGGCGTGATGTTCTAAAGATTTTCTTTAGACAAATGCGCACGATTGGCTTACGCATCTGTCAAAGTTTTTTTATTCTAACGTTTATACTGTAATCGGATCGAACTTGATATCAATGGACTTAAAACTAAAATCTTCTATAGCAGCAAGTATGTCGTTTATGCAGGTTTAAGTTTCTTCTGCGTTATCGCCTGCCATGACAGAAAACATCCTATCGTTATCCTGGTTAAGCATGTGGATGCACGTGACTCTATGAGGGAATTATGCACTTCTAGTGGGTCTACCTCCTTTTTATCCGGCGTCCTTACCGACGAATCTAATGGGATCACTTGGGATAGATTTTGAGTTTATGGAGGCTGTTTTAGGATGTCTATTTTTGAGATTTGTTCGAATAAGACCGTGTGAAGTATTTCACAAGATTTAGGGTTCATCCGGCCGCATCGTCTGACCAATTGTTTTTTGTGTCTTCTGGTGATGGAAACTCAGATGGAAAGCACCTTAGCTCGCTCTTATCCACGGGCGCAGGCTCTTTGTCGGTTTAAACGCCCATACGTTCCCTATATTACAAACAAGAATACACCGTGGATTCCAGATTTATTCATATTTCCGTAATATCTCGAGTCGAACAAGTAATAAACTGTTGCACAACCCACTTAGCCAACAACACCCATACTCAGTATTTTCCAATGTATATTGTATAACTATGCGAAATACGGAACAAATGTATATTTTATAGCTTTTGACATCACATGTTAACACCCGGTGGTAATGGGTTCGCTACAACTGCAAAGTCGCTGAAATGTCATTTAAATTGGCTACTTTCATTACTACTGAATTCCAGCAAACTTACATTTTGGATTGATAGCAGACCAAAAAATCCGAAAATGTAAGGACTGAGAGCGAAAAAAGGAAAAGGTGCAGAAAGACGCAGTAACTCCCGAAACTAAACATTGGAGTGTATCTGGACTATCAAATTAGCAGTTTATATTTTGCTCTTCAAAATGGCCATTAACTTTTATATTAAAAAAAAATAACAGGAGCATCGAAAATTACTTTCCGGCTCATTTTTATGAATGTTCGAACCTTTTAAATGTAGACTCTACTAAGAATCTTTCGGTTTCTCTAATAAAAACCTTTATCCGATTTCTCAGATGCCGCACTAAGTGGCAGTAATGTAGACCCCTGATTTCGGGTAAAAGATCTCAGCTGGGGCTTGTGTGTCGTGAACACATTGGATATGAGCTGGCTTCGTTGAAATTCCTAAACCGGCGCACGGTTTTTCGTCATGATGAATTTATTCACCTGTTTTAAAAAGAAGTGCCATCTTCTGGTGTCTAGAGTTCTTCTTCTTCAGCCTTCTTAAATTTCCGAATTCGAATTCCGCATTCTGTGTCTGTTTATACCATATTGTCGGATCGTCTTTTTAGTTACGGCTTTAAAGTCACATGTCTCGAATAATATAAGTCGTTGGTATCATTTGAAATCGGAAATTTCGCAGCAAAAATTCTAAGACTACCTCTATTTAGACTTAAGGTAAAATGTTTCCAAGATGAACGAAATTTCTTCAAAAATTCACTACATTTTGAATTTTTATTACGATAAAGGCACAAATACTGCCGAGACTTAAAAAATTAATGAGCCTATAACAAATTTAACTAAAAATGCGGTATCGAAGATAATAGCTGTGATATGGTTTTTTCGTTTTCTTTCTAGAAATTTCGACATACATGATGTCCTTTATAGTGGTCAATTTCGAAAGATCTCGGTGAAATTGTTATTGAGCAAGACCGACATGTGAATAGTCATGATAACGCCAAAGAATTCAACATTTAAACCATTTGAGGAAAGCTGGCTACACAAAAGTTCTATGTTTGGGTGTCATACGAACTGACGCAAAAAAAACTCAACTCGACCATATTTTCATCTGCGACACTCTATAAATGCATAACGAAATCGAACTATTTTTAAGACAATTGATCACGGGTAATAAAAAATAGATCACATAAGGCTATAAAGTACGAATAAACAAAATAAAAAGTATACTCCTTAATCTCTGGCAAAGCCCATACTGACGCCAATCAAGTTAATGCTATGTGTGTGGTATAGAAAAAGAATTGTGCATTATGAGTTGCTGTTGCCTGCCAAAAACGATTCATTCGGACTTCTACCGTCAACAACTAACATGACTACAGTAAGCCATTGAAAAAGGTTGACTGGAGCTAGTAGTACAGAAAAAGGGTCGTCCTCCGCTAAGACAACACCAAAGTAAATATCCTTATGTACGCGGCAAAAATTGAGACTTATGCATCTCCCATGATATACAGTCTGAATCTTGCACTGTCCGACTACTATTTATTTAATATTTGTTTTAATATTTGCAGAACTTCTTTTATGATGCAAATTCAGTTTCAATGGAATTATGCCAAGATAACTTGCAATAATTATACGGTATACCGGTTGCATATGACGCAGAACTTACTTTTACTCGCTTCCGTGGATGCAGCAGCCAATAGGTACGAAGTTCGAAACCCATATCATGCATATCTTCTTCTGTCAACCGCGTTGTAAAGGCGTCGCTATTGTGTTTAGATTAGAATATTAGAACTGCCTGTGGCGCGGATTAGAATCGTTGAAGCCTTGCCAGAGTAGGATACATGACAATCCTGTCTGTAATTGCTGATATATATTTTCTCTAGCGACGTTACCTTTTCTCGTATTACCAAAGTGAGGATGAGACAGATGGAATTCTTATAAAGTTGCGCGCAAGACGTGTACTATTGGTGCCTACTACTGGCTGCCGATCGGCGTTGTGCCTGTGCCAGCGGTACGGCGGCATATATGGAATATTGCATGGATTGTGCCTAAACATTGCAATAGCAATTACTGTACTCAGGTTGCCCGTATTATCTATTCTAGCCTGCGAGTTAATGCGAAGTGCAAGTGAAAAAGTGTTACTTTCTAATCTTGCATTATCATAGTTACCACTGTAGCGGCACTGTTTATGCACTTCATGCAACTAGATGCAATAAAACGTATTTGATACATTTTTCCCATTTATTTTTGTATAAGTTAGTATGTAGTTGCTCTTACTCATCATCATAGGCTCTACATTACATTTTCGATTACTCAGTGTCTTTTAAAATGTAACCAGTGCCGTTTTTTTCCTTTTCTTTGTAGTAGCAGCATGATTGTTGAACTCACGACGGTATCAGCCATCGGCTCTTTGCGATATTTAGTATAAGAAGCTAGAATATAAAACGGCATTTTAATGCCATATCCATATTTATTTGTGTAAGTTATTTTTGGAAATTTTCAAGAAACTATTTTTATTATATCTCCCTTCTCCTTATTTTCCCAACAAACATACACATGGGCTTCGCTCCGCGCCTGTGTTTTGTTAATGAATGGATTTCGACATTAACAGAATAAGCTTCTTTGTTGGTTTGTAGCAATGATCAAAGGCGAGATCTCTATGGGAAAATACGTCTGAGTTCAACGTTCATGACAGCAGATCGTGTCTTTATTCATATCAACAGTAAAATCGGTGCTGGGGAAAGAACAGCGAAGGCTTGTTTGGTTGTTGGAACATTAAGCGTTAAGATGGCACGTTTGTGAAGCTGGACAACGATGGACTTCGTTGTCAGTGGGTAACTGGAGTGCGCTGCACGGGTGCGCGAGACAGACATTGGAAGGGAGTACGACAATAAGTTGAGTAACGCGCTTATCAACTTCGTCTATCAAGCTCGCTGAACGTATAGCCTGATGTTCGACAACGTTGGAGTGCCTGATCTGCACGTCCTTACTATTGAAGAATTTGCTCTTACCTCTTTTTCTTTTGCCTTCATATTCAGTTGTTCTGGTTAGTGTTGGAGAAGTTATAATATTTTAACATAATTTGAAATAAAATTATATGTTGTAGATTGTTTAACGTAGTAGTATAGCATTTAATAGTATCGAATATCAAATGATCCATCAACGTTAGTTGATTACATTGTTTAGAAAATTTTGTTTGTCGAGACCGTTGTAAAGACTGAAAGCATGATCTGTTTTGTTGTCTTATTCTTTTTCTTTTGCGTTAAATGTTTGTTTAAATACAGCTCTATCAAAAATAAGCTGAATGATGATAGCAAAAATACTCTTTTTTGTAGGTGCTAGAAGCCAAGCAAAAAAAAACTATAAAATAAAGATTAACGCTGACCGGTCTCTACAACAACAACAGCGTCTACGTTTGAAGATAAACCATATATAAAAATAAATGTTCCGGTAGTTATATTCATTATTGTTCAACGCATTCTGCAAGAAGTTCCATTTAGATGATACGGGTAACTTGTGAGCACCAAAAACTTTAGTGGCAGGAGACACCTGTGAGAAGAGGTTCTTTCCATTTTGTTTTTCTACATACTTTTGGAGGGCAGGATAGAGAAGGAAAAAGGCGCTGCACAAACGCCCGTACTCTTATGTAGATAGGTAATTGTCATACATTACAAGGAGATATCTAAATATGAAAACTCGCTAAATATGGAAACTCGCTCAATGCGTGTGTTTGCAGCAAGATTGTTAGAATCTGTATTTTAAATTGATCGTTTGATTAATTGATTTAAGTAAATCGAAATGAAGGAAAGTTTTTTCCGAGCCCGATGTTTCCCTGGATTTACAGGTAGATTTTTGTTTCCTTATATTTTGGTATCGACTATACTGTCCATGTAAACCTGCTTCTGAAGCTCAAAAGGCAGCTCACGGTAAGCTATCTCGGGAATCGCTTCATTACACCTGTAACAAATGACATTTGTAAAATGAAGTGTTCTATATTAATGAAGCATTATCTTGGTAACACTGTTTTTCAGATTATTTCGAATCAAATAGAATGCGCGGTCTTCACTTACCCAACGCCAAAGGTCAAGACTGCTTACGATTTATCTACCAATTAAAATGCCCATTATAACAATGCGATACTTATCAGAACCTAACTTGTTCCGATCCCATGCTTGCTAGAATCGTATCGCAAAAATTTCTGTTCAAAGGAAAGTTGAAAAAGAGCGACTTTTTTCGAGTGTGGCAATCTAAATTATATATATATATATATATAAATTTTATGAAGCCTGTTACGCGGAGCTACGGTATGCCATTGGTGGCAACACTGTTATGAGAAAAACAAGCTATTGATCTTATGAGGTACCAGCTGTTGGAGAGAGGGTTTTGATAGATAGAACACTAAGTTTAACAGAGGTTAGAGTGCATGACGCTAATGTTTCTGAAGTTACAATAGCTTTGAGCTTTTTTGGCTTCGTAACCATGCAGTTTTAATACAGTAAGTGCAGTACTTAGCAGACGGTCAATACACATCTAGAATGCACAATCAAGCATTTATGCAAGATCTATACTACTAGATTCTAGAAAAGTTTTCTCATTTGCGTTAAAATCAGAGACAAGGTATCCACGGTATGGGTATCAGGCAAACCGCTGTCTCGCGTAATTATTTGATCATCACAGTCCGTGTAGCTCTAATATACATAGTTACTACTCAGTAATATCGTCTCCGACGTTTCACTTTTTTCACGTTTTTAATTGCAGTAGTTTCGTCTTGTAGTTGTTGCCAAAATCCGTTTAATCTGATTTTTATAAATAATGTAAATAGAGGCTGGCTAACAGCAGTATTGTCTCAGTACTTCAGTGTGAATAATTGTACAACATAATGTGTCAGTTAACAACAGGCTTACCATTATGACAATAGCATCCTGATTTTTATTTGAAGTTACCTCTCTCGTCTTCACTTGACTTTCTAGCAATCTAAATTAAACTCGACAAAATTGCCACTGCCTATATTTTGGAGCAAATGTGAGATCTTAAGAACGTCTGATAAAGACAGTAAACAACGTGAAAAACGGCCTCAATTAAGGTCACTCGCTTAGAAATAATCATTGGCCTCTCACATATTTTTTTACAGTTATGACTTTTCGTCTCGTTATACCTAAAATTTACGCTGTTACAAAGTATTATTTATTGCTTAAAGGTTGATATATATAATAGTAACAACCATAACGGTTTACAGGTCCTCTGTTTGAATATTTTAAAAAGTAATCTGTAGTGAAGAAGGCTGACAAAGTTAACAGGTAAAGCTTTTTTCACTAATTTCTTCGCAGTTTCTATACGTGCACAGTGCATGCAATAAAAACCATGCACGGCGAAACGAAATAACTACTGACGGTTCTAATGAATATTTTTACCAGAGGCGTCACCAAGAACCTAATATCAAGGCTGGGGAATCAAAACATGTTTTGATCAATGTCACTCAGTTCTTTTTTTCATTGTGTTGAAGGAATATTGGTCTTCGTTAAAGACTCAGTGACGACAGATAAACGCGGTGCACGGAAATTAGTTATTTATAGTAAATCTAGTAAAGAAATGAAGAGCTGTGCGGACGTATTTAGAAGATCCTCGGTAAAAGTGATCGCAAAAGATGTGTTTCCAGGCTGTTTTACAAACATAATATATATGAAAAAAGTATGTACTTAGAACAGGAGCACGGAGAGAGGTCGATCGCTTAGGTAAAGTATTTAAGAAGTGAGATCTCAGTTTTAATAGAAGCGAATAATAAATTGCCCGTCTTCAGAACCAACACGAATCCTCGGAAGAACTTTATACCACGGGGTATTTCATCGAATAGCCTGCCACACGAGGAGTAGGGAAAAGTGCTAAACTTCGGAATTTAACGCTTAAATTGTGCCTTTTAAGCTTTAGTGAGGAATGGGGAAACACTGTAGAACGTTTTGGCCCTCCTATTTTGTATTGACAAAAAGGCACGAGTAGGTGGGGCAGGATATAGAAACGTAGAGGGAAAAAAGATCGAATATGAACAAACCGTATGAAACCCGTAATATGAACAAACCGGCCGACAAAAAGACAGAGTGCTTTCTATAACATGGAAAAACCTCCAAGGTTTGTCTTCAAAACGTTGCCATAGTGGAATTTCCCAGCCCTCAATCGAACGCTAAGGAAACAGTGGAGGAATCCAAAAAGGCACATATTATGGTGGAAGCAGCATTTGAACACAGGATCAAAAAAGGACGATAAGAACCGTACATAAAGGAAAAGAGCCAAACAGTCTACGTGAGAGCGTTCTACAATCAAAACAGCCTAAAGAAATTAATTCGAGATCTAATAAAGCGAAAAATGTAAACAACATAACGGGGATATTACATATCTGATTAAGATATGCACACGCGAAAAGTGGCACTAAACAATCTTTGGAGAACCCACTCTGATTGTAATCGTGGACGACGAAGTACGATACGGATAACAAGTTTTTAGCGCGTCTCTGACGAGAGCTGCCAGACGTGACCAACCCCACAACCCTTTTAAGTGAAAAGTAGTAACGACTGCTCCGTGTCTTAATCAAGGTGTTCCCCAGCGTATCGTACTAAGGCTCTAGAATTATAAAATCAGCATTATTGATGCTACCTGCCAACTCTTTTGTGACGTAAATAGACTTCACAAATAGAGACGTAAATAGGAGCCAGACGATTCCATGGAGAATCATTTTAGCCTTTGCTTGCCCCATGAGCTAGAGCATAGCTAAAAAACAAAAGCACAAAATGAAATATCGAAACGAGATATCCGTATGGAGATCAGCGTAAAAGCAGAAAGCTAATAGTTCAACGAAACGTATATTGATAAACGTATTATAGTTACACCGCTGTACTGCCGACGCGCTATTAACGTGGTAAGATACAGCCGGAAGCCTCGACACAAGAGTAATCGTCTCATTAACTGAGCACTACGTTAATTTACTCGTCACAGTGGTAAAAGTGAAGTGGGACTAATTCATACAATTTTGAGGTTTAAAGCTAGGTAACCTTACAGAATGCCTTACCAACTGTCGAATAGCGAAACTAGAAACTTTTCCAATGTTAACCAGGTGGACTTTATGATGTGATAGGCCAGGCCGCATTTGTTATGGCCTGCCTCTATGTGTCTAATGAGAAGAAGAAAAATAGACAGAAAAAAGATGATAGTTTTTCTTGCAGGTCAGTATTGAGCTATCTTATGCACGGAATACGGTGACCAGGGTAAGAGACCCTGGGTGGGTATGAATCACGGTACAAGGCCCCTAAGCAAACAAGTGACACAACAGCAGGCAGATCATTGATCCCGGCTGCTCAGATATACATGTAACGAAGATCTCCCAAATTTAAAAAAAAAAAACGAAATTACTGTAGGTTAAGGCCGGATTCAAAAAAACGACTATATATAAAGTGAACACTGTGGCTAACCTGGAGGCTTGGCAGAGTTGGACTACGGGCCTTTATACAAGTCAAAGGTTCAGATTCCACCAGCACTACTGAGAAGATTCGTGACAAGCTGGCAGAGTTCTTAAAGGATAAGGTAAATGGGTTAGAAGAGAAGCACCCATGCTGAGAAGAATCGGCTGCTGTTAAAGGCATAGTAAAAACACTCGCTGAACTACAGTGATGCTTCAACTACCTGAACGTCACACTGGGCATGCGACTGTAACGGAGACGAATCTGACGAGTAGTATATGCCTCCGGTATAACTATTGAATATTTGTTCAATAGTTATACCGGAGAACAAACCGCAAAGGAAGAGTACTTCACCCATAAGGCAAGAGTCACATGGCGAATACAATGACCTGCCCAATATATCGGTAACATGTTGAAGGCAAAAAATCGAAATAGCAACCGATGTTAAAAACGCTGCTAGTTATATTACTATATGTCAAGAGGTACCCAGTCGCCTAAAGAACGCTGTAGTACAGCAAAGGTTCTACATGAGCTTAAGCTCTGAGTAAAGAAAAGTTGGAAGAACAAAGGCAGATTGTGAAAATAGATGTGGCTTGATGATTTAGCAGGCCGGATGAAAGCTACAAAGTGACGGTCTCTAGAGATTCCAACTTAACTGCCATTCACTGGAGGCGCAGACGCAACTCGTCCAAGAAGCTATGAATAGCTGACTAGAACAAACGTTCACTTAATTCAATTATCGAACTCTCTATAATTTAGTCCAATCTTGTTATTATTAGAATATCTCATCGGTTGACGGATGTAACCGAAGTCAGTGTTGACCGTGCAGATGCGAATCACTTCTAAAACTGAATCATGCATATCAGATACAAGACTGCTCTTAGCTGCACCCACTTTTTCAGGATTATTATTATTATTATTTTTTAAAAATTTTTTTTTTCAGTTATTAGAAGCTTTTATGTAAACTAACAATCTACGGACAGTAAAGGTTTCGGGTAGACAGAAAGCTATCTACTAGACCCTTGTTTCTGTTCATAAAAGAGTTTCGGTGGATGTGAAAATTGTTCCTGAGGTATTTCCCATAATATTTGTTTAATACCAGCAGTGTTTTGTATATTTTCAGATAGAGAGGAAATGATCTTTTGACGAGTAGTTAATAGTTTGAACTTCAGAAGAGGTGAAGAAGGTCGTAATACGCAACCAATTAAATTTTGGATTGTGTGTACGGGGTGAGATAATATGTTTAAATGTGTCACCGAATATGCTGCATTCTGTTTCAAGAACTTTATCGTTTTACTAATGAACCAATAAAAACTAAATATAATTTTTCTACGAATTTTTGATACACATTACAGTTAGATCTGTGCTAGAAATAAATTCCTGTAAATGTTTAAATATTAATAAGTAGTTGAAAATGTATTGTGTACCTTTTTCAAGTGTTTCCTTGTCCTTTGCTCTCCAATGTTTGTTCGCTACGATATACTACTAAAATGTATATTCGAAGCCAAAGGTTACCGTGGCAGCCCGGATATTTGTACCATGTACGGCGAGAATTCCATAATTAAGGGGGCTAATCAAAATTTCTTCAAAAATAAGAAAAACAGTTCGCAAGGTTCAAATGCAATACATCGAGCCTGGAAGATGTACTCGAAAATTGAAAGGCTGGGTGGCTAATAAACTGATCAAAAAGAACATAGGAACACAGCTTTTTTACCCCTCGACACGAAGAACGCGACCCTAATGACATGCCCTTACACAAAGTAGTTACGGGCGACAAGAGGTATCTTTATGTCAGTAAAAAAAAACAAATAGGTGGCCTTCGGAGATAGGAGATAGCGCTGAAACTGATTCCGAAAGATATAATGATTTGTGTTATTACTAGAAGATGTTTGAGGAAAACAAGACGGTCAGTGACTGTGTATGACCGGGTTGCATAAAGCAAATAAGGGTTGCAATAGAAAAGACAAAGCAAAAGCTTTTATCATCATGATGATCACAGACTACGCATTTAAAAATCTTTAAATTCTCTTTTTGCGAGAGCTGGTGTGGAAGGTTCTCTTGTACCCACCGTACAATATCCAACTTTTATTCCCGCGGATGACCACTTTTCAGGTTATTGTGAAATCAAGTTCGTGACAATGAATAGCGTCTTTAAAATTAACCAGAAAACTCTCAAATTCAGACCCACAATTTTGCAACAGAAATGAATGAAACGCTGCACTTCTGTAGACTAATTTAATGAATGCTTTTATTTTACATAAAACTATATGCCACTGTTATACAATAGATGTATAAGAAAATAATCCAGCATACATTGCGCTTATATTTCTGTGCTTATGATTCAAACAATGAAGAAATATCTGATCTTCGACTCTTAGAAAGTATTAGAGATGGTGCCGTATTAAAAAAAACTAAGTGCGTTTTTCTATATATTGCAAGGTATTTAGAATATAGGAAAAAAATTGTCGATAGTAGGATGACTTCACGTACTTACAAGATATATTATGTACTCACAAGTATTCAAAGAAAGTTTAAAAAGAAAAAAGCGTTTACTAACCTATACACAAGATCGGACCAGATTATGCTCTCCTGAGAAAAACAGAACACTCCTAGCCTGCCTCCTTTAAGGGTGTCGTCAAAAATATTTCCTGAAAGTATTATAAAATACAGCCTATTAATTGTTCATTAATCTTGTATTTAACACAACAAACCTCGTCTACAAGGAATTTCCAGCAGTATATTTCAAGGTTCACCAGTAAAGACTATATCAGCAACATTTATGATATTTAGAATAGTGAACTTCCGCAGAAAATCTAAAACATATACCTAAGTAAAGAGAAAAACATTCCAAAAATAAAGAGAATATTTTTATTATTTTATATAAAAAATATTTTTGTCTAACTTGTTGTAAGAAGGAACCCATCTAAATGCGTATATAATTCAACATAAAAACAGTTTAATCTGAAATAAATGAATCACGTGAATTTACGTTCCCACATAGTCTATAGCTTTGGCACGGTGGCGCACGCATAAATCAACTTGTTGTTTTGAAGTGAGTAATTGGCAACGTCTGAAGACGTAGAAAATATTGGTGTGGTATGACCCTCTTCAGGTAATGAGTTGTCCTTTGAGTACAATTTACCCATTTACAATCTTATAATACGAACTTATAATAAGAAATATTATTCCTGCTCCCGTATCTAAAATTGCTAGGGTGCACACACTATAGATATATATGTTTCGATTAACAAAGCGGCTATCAGCATACTGCGATTTATTCGACGACGTCGATATTTAGGCATCTTCCAAAGAACGATGGAAAAACAAACTAAACTAGGTCTGAAAAAGTAATTAGTGTATCTAGTGGTTTTCATACCCAAGAAGATTGATATCTTTATGAAGAAACGTGACAAGCCTATGCAAAAAAATACCGAGACTTTCAAAACGCCACCAAGTGAACCAGGAAGGATAGTCCAGTCGTGTATAGCATAATATATTTTCCGTACCATAGGTAAATCAAGAGCTGGTGCGATGAAATTGTTAAGTATTAACGCATTAAAATGAACATAAAAACATGAAGCATGCAATGACGGATACATATCGGATATATCAGATTCATTAGTTATGCAAATAGAACTTTTCCGAACTCCGCGTGCTACCAAATGACGCCTTTGAATTGCAAGCGTTCTTTCCTTCCTACCAACCTAACATTTCATTCATACAGTTGGTGTACTGTAGGCGCTACTGCCGCTGGAAGTTCTAGCGAAAGCAGCGCCTGCAGTATCTATTATACTGCAGTGATAATGTATCCGCCCGTTAAACTCAGGACACATAAGACTGTCTAGATTAAAAACCGGACCAGACACACTTCAAAAGAGTGAAAGTACCTAATATCAAATTTCACACATTTTCGTTTCCGCAGACTGAATTGAACGAAGCACATTGTGGTAAAAGAAGTTAAAAACTATTGTGGCCAAACAAAGGCACAACCAAAGAGCAGAAGCTCTGGCATCAATGTATGCCATTTAAAAACTTAAAAAAAAGGATTATACATCTATGATCACCACTTCGCAGACACAACTGCAACTATAAACTACTCTATCGGCGGAACTGAAGATCATCTCATGGAACGACATTAATGATGATTAAATCATTGATATGCAGTACAAACATACTGGGAATAGAAACGAAGTCCGCTAAATCTATTGAAAATAAAGTGATCGCGAGTATTGAAAGCCTTTGCGAAGCTTGTGATGAGAACGTTCGCAACATTTCTGACAACAGCAAACCACGTAATAGAAGAAACATTTTAAAGGTCTTTATTTCTTAAATTTTATTATTATTTATTTTATTACATATACCTGTCAAGATTCTTCACACGAGTAACTGGCTTTATCAAATGCGAGACGAAATATTGCCACTCTATATTGATGAAAAAGCTAAACTAATATGATGACCGCATCATGATGCTGTTATCTAGCCGTAATGGCAAAAGAAATACTTGAAGCATTATACAATGGTCGTACAACCATAACCTGCATCAAAATGCTAGCCCTAACCTTATTCAGCGGAGCGGTATTAGCAGTCAAATAGAAAAACGTTATAATGAGCAGTTTTAACTTATAGTAAAGGTTACATATAACAGTTGCCAGAATCTGTATGAACCAGAAGTGCTATGGGAACTCTGGCGGCTACAATAAACGGCTACAATCCTGCATTCCGTTAGACGTCCGGATATTTTACAGCCACAATTTAGACTGCTTGAACTTTATTGTCTTCGCTTTATTGTGTCGAGTACATACTAGAAGTGCGGCAAAAGTGCTCCCGACATATGAGTACCTACATTATATCTCTTTGCCACTCGAGTAAAACCATAATACTGTTTGTTGTATATTAGATCGAAGATCAATAAAATGCATATAATGTTCTCTATAGAGTTTGGAGGATGTAGTTACAGTAATTAGACATCTTTAGACAACTTACCTGAATCAGCAACCATATTCTGTCCCTCAAAGATCCTAAGTCGTATAAGGCCTATATTGGGGCGATGAAGTAGCAACCACCTAGGGGAGGTAAAAAATAATTTTACTTTAATACATTACAAGCGGCTTCAAACTAACGGTAGTCATTAAGAGATCCTGCATAAAAAGTTTTCTTGTGAAATACAATTGAAATTACTACAACTTACAGAATTTATTTACCAGGAATTTTTGCACAAGTGAAGAAGATAGCGTCATTATTTGTTATAAGCAACAAACGTGAGTTATCGGCTTAAGCTGAATGAAATTCTAGCTTTACAAAATATTTGGTCTAATATTGAAAAGTAGTTTACTATTAGGATTGGCTCAAAAGCGCGTGGTCCTGCAAAAGTGAAGTGATGGATGCCAAATTCACTGTTTCTTTCGCACGCACAACACTAGGGAAGTTTTCTAGAAAGTATTTGAACATCTTCAAACAGGTTGGTTACTATCTTTTAATACAAGCCGTCCATACTAGAGTACATGAAATAACTTAAAAAAACGAGCAGCAACTTTGCAATTTCTTATATTAAAGTTTAGAAAATCTTTGTAGATTTAAGAAGCTTTGTTGAGTGTTCATTAAAATCAAATTAAGCACCCATTTGCGTGGGTGAACCTTTTGTAATGGCGACAGAAGCAAACGTAACATCACCAATTTCATAGCTATAATCAAAGGCTCGATTCCTGGAACTACTCACTTTTGATTTAAAAAACGCATTCCGCCTTTATGACACCAACGAACGGTGCCATCATAAGCATTTCATGAAGACAGTGATTCGCAATTGCGTAATAGGTTTTTAAAACAGCAACTTATTTGAGGTGCTCTACATCCTTTAGTAGGCAAAAAAATAAAGCATATAACGATGGAAAAACGCGGATTCCTTGAAAGATGCTAGGGCTTACTGGATAAGGCTGGCTTATGTTATTGGCGACTAGCTCGCTAAGAGCGGTTCGATAAATAATAGCAGAACCATTTGAAAGTGGCGTTGTGAATACCTACATTTATTTTTTGGTAGCTGGCTATTATATATTCAGTTGAAAGCGCTTTTCTAATTAAAATATGTATTGTGGAAAAGTGCATGGACAATAATGGACTAGTCCTGACACATCTTTAGTAGCTGTGTAGAGATGATATAACCTTGTTGTGGGATATTGTAAATATATTTTGTTTAAGAATTTTCAAGTGTGAGTCGCCAACATTTTTTGGAGGTATTACAAGCACCAGAATATTTAGATCAAGGCTTGTAATTTGCGACATCGGGCTCAAGTATCCTACAGACCGGGCTGATCGTAGTCTGCCAAAATAAGTCAGCTGAAATACCATTCGCATACGATCCTACAACTATCAGTGTAAGAAACTCAACTGATAAGCAAGCAAGGTGTTTGCAAAAAACAATAGCGTTTTTTTTTCAGTAATGTAGTTATATTTGGACTTCAAGCAGCTTATCAGATAAAAAAAACATTACTTCAAAGAAAATAACAGATAAATTGCGGTGGCTTGAAAGCTAATTTACTTGAAACCAATACGATCGATTTGATTCTGTATTTGGCGTATACAACCGTTTGGATCAAAGGGCTGGATAAATTTTTTAGGCTAGAAGGTATAGCATTCATCAAACTTTTTTCACGGTTGCTAAAAAATATACCTAAATTTATCACATCAAGATGAGCAGCAATTCTTCCACACCCAGTTTACAAACAGGTGGTCCATCGTAATGTAAATCGCAGGGTTCAGCAATATTAGAGTGATACTGCACTATAACTCAGCAAGTCACTTAAGAGCAGGAGAGCCGTACTTTACCTTGATTACTAACCAACTTTTCCACAATATGTTCGCCAGTGACGACCCACCACTTACTATATCTCCGCTGAGATGTTTTTTGCTAAGCTTCCAAACGCCGCTCTCATATGAAGAGCGGTAGCTCCAAAATGTACACCAATAATGATTTTTTAATCATTCTAATAAACGTATGGAGCCATCGAAGCAAATGTAATAGAATACTGTGTTTCTAATAGAATACTGTCATTTATCAGCATTTGTCAGCATCGTACGCTCGGGCTTTACGGATGAACAAACGCAGAAGTAAACACTCTATTCGTTTCCGGTAGTGGTTTGTATAACCTATACATTTGGAACAAGCAGTACAATAGACGCATTGATGAGAAAATTGGTAGATTTATTAGTGCTGTAATCACATCTAGAGTAGGTTTTTAGATTTAGTTAGTTTATATATGGTTTAGCGATAGTACTTGAAGACTAGAAAATGTCCAGTACAAGCTTCTATCGTCACCGTCATCAATAAACAGAGAGAAGGATCAATAAAATTTATGTTGTGAAGCGGCGTACCCATAAAAAAATTAACCTAGTAACCATCGTTGTCCTGCGGAGCTGTAGCGTTATTTAGAGCGGTTCTTAAAGTGAACACGTTTGTTAACAATGCGCGCAACTGAAAAAAGAGGGTCTGGTCTCGCCAGTGGCTATACCAATGGTGGAATTTTCCAAACTACGGATTGGCTTTCGATCCTTTGGCATCCGAACGAACGTTACCGACCCCGGTTCCGTTGGCAAATAGAAGGAACCACCGGCTAAGGGGCAACACTTGAACAGGAAAGAGAAACTGTAGTGGATGCATAGTCAGTTGTATTTACACCTGTGAATTCGAACATAGATTCATGCCATGTGCTTGAGGAAAGGGCGGCTATGTCGGTTCGCACAAATCACAGATTTCTTTGCAGTCACGCGATTCAGACTTAATTGAAAGGATCTCGTACTTTCGATTTAAAATCAGATTTATCAGTTTCGCGATGCGGCCCAGTACAAGGGCATAAGAGTTTGATAACACTCTCCGCGTACAGTTCAGATTTGCGCGTGACAGAGTTTAGGTATCAGGTTTAGGAAAATATCGTAGGTATCTTAGGACACCACAATTCAAGGAAGAGCCTTTGAACGTTTTATTAGATAATATGTTAAAAAAATACATTTGAAGATTTTTTACAAAACAATTTTAAAAAAAGAAGTTTCCAAAAAAAAAAAGAAAAATTCGTTTAGTGATTTGAAGATTCATGCGCGACAAGTTGACATGTAGCAAATCGATTAAATGAGTCAAAGGAACGGAGACAACGACGTAAGATTGACTACTGTGTTTAGAAGGGAAGCACGGATATTAGGCCGTCAAAGAACTAGTATATGGACAAGACTTGATGACAGCTCTCTAGGATGTGCAAAAGGAATTCCATTGAGAGTAATACCACAGAATGGGCTAAAAAAATCACAGGAGTTTGAAAAAGCATAGAGCAGCCAAATGATGAGCTTCGCCAGCATGTGTGAATGCTGGACGTTACGATTTTATTGTAAAAATGAGTGAAAAGCTGGGTCTCTTTTTAGATTAACCAAAAAACAATGCCACAAATTATATTAAGAACATTAAGGATAGTTACTTTTTTACTCTTTTACTAAAAATAGTTCGCACTTACCTCCATGTTCTTATTCTCAAAACAGATAATGCAAGTTTTACGAAGATTTTTAGGAGTTATATTTTATTTGAATAATAATAAGCTGCAGAATAATTGCAGCCGAATTACCCAAATCACATTACAACACTAACTACAATATCCATGTATACTATCCTAGAATATGCCATCTCTTGTATGATTCATGAATAGTCTGATGCACCGATATGATACATAAGTTCATGTTACCTGTAAGCAGCCTTTTCTTTCCATCCAACATTGCGAGGGTCTTTCCATAACAACTGGACCTGGTTTGTTGTATTACCTTGAATAGATAATACTTATCGGTTTAGTTGTTAATTTTCCTATCTACAATACTTTTCATCTACTATATTTTTTATCTTATATATAGCCACTATTAGAGGATATGGTTTATGAAGCGCCTAAAAATGCTTATAGATATAGTTATTTATAGTCCTACTACTATCATATGCAAGTATCTTTTTATAGACATATATAGGCAATTCGCATCAATGCGAATTGTGTCTACAGCGCAAGGTGGGTTAACTCCAGCGGCGCTCATATAAAAATTATTTACAGGTGGCTACTACATCATGCATCCAAGCAAAAAGTTGATCAATTTGTATTACAGGTTGATATAATAGAGCGCACGTAGAAATTTTGAAATTAAATTTCTCAATTTATCAATGAAGCAGTTTTTGTGTTTCAATGTTTTAGAATACGATTAAAATTAATTTTCATTCACATATAAATTGACATATTTTGTATCAAATGTTACTAGGAGAAACAATAGTACACTGTTTAAGTAAACTAGTTATCTACATTGAAGCAGACTATAATACAATATTTAAAATATTTATATAAAGGTAACGTTTTGTCTTAAATTATAGATTCGATTCATCGTAGGAAACCTAGGTTTCCTCATTCTGCGTAGTCATTCGCTGCAGGGCTTAGTCCAAAATGATTCATTACCGTAACACGTAGTTACAACTACAACTCTTTTTGCGTCGCACCCGTGTACTTATTTTGATTGACTAAAATCAGGACACCTAACACGATAAACAGTAAAAAAATATACAAAGCCCCAACAGTGGCCCAAGCAGAACGACAATCTGAAATAGCAGTACCTGTCAGAAGTCATATAGCAGCCGAGGACAAGGCGGGACCACGAGGCAATGGAACTATATCAAGCGTTAGAACAAAATTGGGAAACAATGAAAAATTAATAACAGTTAACAAGCAATTTACCAGGAACCCAGTCAAACATGTCAACAGGCCCGAAAAACAGTAACACAAAACTCCAAAAAATTTTAGAAAATTATAGAAACGACATGGCGCTAGTGAGGTGCACCTAAAACAATATCAAAGAAAGAAAGGTAGCCAGCACGATTCACTTTAAACGTGTGATGATTCTTGTATGTTAATATTACTTCCCATAATATCAACTGTTTTTGCACTGTTGCGTGTAAATGAACTTTGTTCAGCGACTGAACTGGAACGGCAAATATTTAAAAAGTTATTTTTACCTGAGATCTGGCATCAACAACCGTAGGCTTAAGACCCAAGACTCGACTGCCTGCAGTATTTTCGAAAAAGCTATAGTTGATCACATCTTTGCTTACACTTTGGTATTGTTATTTTACGAGCAACACAATACCATAAAGCGTCGCAGCTAGTGATAGGGCTAGGCGTTTCTAAAAGCAGACGTCACTTGGATGTGTCTATTTCAATCTTCTGAAGGCGTTCAATTAAGTTTTCCACTCACGGCTAATGTCAAAATCATATAACCTTAAAATGGGAGATAAAACAAGCTGCGCAGCCATCTGATTCGCAGGTAATTCAAAGTTAGGACGAATGGTAAGCTGAGTTCAGTAAGTGATTCTGTAGGGGTTTCCGCCAAGTTAATTGTAACTGTACGATGAAAAAACATTTCTGCGATAGATGCGATACGAAGTGATGCAAGCACAACCGACGTATTAATCATGGTACTAAAATAAGTAGTTGCCTCTTCTAATTATAACCAATTTGTTCAATATTTTTAATGATGGTTCTGTCCTCAAAGTTCAATTAATTCAGGATTCTGAGCATTTGTTAATTCTGTTTTAGATTTTAAATGACACAAAACAAATTCCAAGGCTCGCAAAATATGGTTTCCAATACAGTATCGTAATTAAAGAAGTCGATTTCAATGTGACACTATATAATAGACCAATGAAGCCCAAATACATACATGCACGGAGATGTGGCGTCCCTATCTAAAGAAAAACACTTAAGCAGTGCTCGGAATCCACAACAGATTTATATGTAGAATTCGTGGCGAATGTGGCGTTCCCACAGAATCTGTCATTCAGAGGCCTGGAAGTCATTCCGTTGAGACTGTCTGTATTAGGAAATTTAATAAGCCAGTCTTATTGCAATGAGTAGAAGTTCTAGTCATTGGCAATAATAATCTACAGAGTTGCCGTGTACGCTTTGTCGTTGTTTGAACTTTATAAGCTTACATATTTTATTACATTATTATTATCATTATTTTTACCTGATCATAGCTCATCGGTCCTCAAATCCAATGACATGTGGATTAGATTAAATTTTTCTCCTATTCTTTAAACCTGTTAAAACTGTAGAGGTTTACTACAGCAATAAAACGCTTTAAGCTTACTGAATTTTACTTGGTTAACAATAGGCTGTCAATAGGTTGTACTGAGACTAAGCGGGTTTGTTCTATGTATCGATCACTTTATTTTATGCTTATACAATTTTTTAAACAAAATTGCAACAAAACAGATAAATTGAGGAAAAATCTTCTCAGGCCAGAGGGTCCTTGGAACAACTAGAGTCGAGAGAACGAGAAAGTTCGTCCTTTTTTTATATATACGGTCCTCACTAAAATGGGATAATCTTGTTAGCCGTTTTACTGGACAAAATTTGTATAGATTATTACCTTTTACATGGCGGCAGCGGAAAATCTGGAGAATTTTATTATTTTGTGAAATAAAATTAAATATAATATAAAATAAGACAGATATTCGGATAACAATTGTTGAATCTGCTGTCAGAGACATCCCTGACGCATTCTGTTTAGTGCAACACCACCATCAGTGAGGAAGCTAATAAGATACCAGTTGTAGACGTAATCTTTCACGTAAGTCTAGACTATGTTTCCTCAAGCGTGTCGATATATATATTCTTAACTAAACGTATCTAACTTTAACATCAACGAATCCCCACGGCGTTTTACTTAAAATCGATTTTATCTATGAAATGGCTCTATGGTTTGACACATCGATTTTGTCGGTTGCACATTTAAGTAGTTTGCAAACTTCCCGTCAAATTCCGTTTAGTAAATAAAAACTACTGTGTACTAAAGAAACTGTAGAACATTACATGTGGGCACCCAAAGCAGACAGAGCAACATAAGTCTAAAAGTATTGAATCTCTTGGCAGAAACTATTATTGAGTTTCGGGGATTTTTATTGGCATTGTCGGTATTGTTTCCAGAAGAATTTGACATACTATACTGTTTAGAGCTGAATACAGATGTCATGAAGAAAGTACCTCAATTAGAACCACAGACGTTAAAGAAACAACTGGCGTAAGGAGCACGCACAATCGTGTTACACTGTGATCTAAACGAAGTAATTAACGTTTTGCTTCAGCAGTCAGACAACTGAATCGTTCTCTTTTGTGCTTAGATCGTCGTAGACGCAAGTCTTGTTGTTCCAATTTTTATTACCTCGAAGTAAGGAGTTATTGAAACAAGAAATGGTTACTTCAAACTACCCTTCTGATCGGTGGTCAGGACAAACATGATTTAAGCAGCAATCGCTTTCCAATTGTCGACAAATATGTACAAGCCTTACTATCGGCGAATACATGTCTCGAACTGAAAGTCATACAAGTGTCGTAACAGCGTAATTATGGCGATTTAGCAAGGCAAACACAGCTTCGAAACATCTTGTCGATGAATACAAAGACGTGCTCGAGGATCTAAACTAACTGCGACAACCGGTCAAAAACAATCAAAATAAAAAATAAGGAAGAAGGCAGGGCGGCCTAACAACCACCACGGGTTTCACTTATTGGTTCTGTGCAAGTTATTGTGGATTAAATTAAAAAGCTGGTGAAGAACTGGAAGTAATTCAGCCCAGTAAAAGGGTAAGCCAGCCCACGGAACGGGTGACAAATCTTATCGACGTACATTGAACTGGACGTAAAATACGACTTATTGTTAACCCACAAGCACTAACTAAGGTGCTACACAGATATCTCATGTCTGTGCTAAACAATATACTCTCTCGTCTCAGCAAACTAAAAATATTCTCGGTATTATTAAGTGATACTTATTTAAGGAACCGTGACTATATGGCATTTTGGGCTTCTATAGCTAGGCGACAGCACTGCAGGGTATCGCAGGGAACAGCGGCAGCGGTCAACTAATATTAGGGAAGACAGGTACAGATCTACGAACGGCTTACCTATGTGGCTATAGTAACGAATACGATAGAGTGCGGGAAGGAGAAACACTAGTTCAGATGGTTAAAGAGCATCATTAAAATCATAAGGTCATCTGTGTCTTAGTTACCTGTTACTTACACAGGTTCACACAAAAAAAAAAGTTTTCCAAGCCATAAAGAAGGAATCGCGAAAACGGCCATCCTAGGACATTTCAGTAATAAAAAAAAAACTATAATACTTCAAATATGAATAATATAAAACGTGTGCAAGCGAACATGATTTACAGAGTGTGCTAATAGACTATGAAAAGGCCATGCAAAGCTGCTCGTGGATTTTAGAGGACCTGTGAGAGAAATGCACTGCTGAAAAGGTTCAAGCTTTCACTGTTGCTGTGGAACGACAATAATAATTCAACTACTACAACCATTGACATGCAAGAGTACTAAATGATAGTGCTGGCTCAGCCTGTCGCACTGAAGAAAAAGAAATTTCTCGATTGCTTAGTATGTTTACTGACGTAAGAAGTCCAAACTATCGACAGTCAAATGGACCCACAGAGCGTCATTCATAAACCTATGACCCAAAAAGTGACATCACTATCAGATTTTCGCGATAACATTTTTCGTTTAAAAAAATAACGTAATCTTTAATACCATAGTGAAATTTCTATTTACAATATTATGTATAGTGCTTTACTGTGGCGTTCGGGATAGAACGTGCGTATAGGAAACGCTTGCATCACCAAAGTAATCCTACGGAAGAAGGACATGGTTGTCCATATGCGGAAGGCGAAAGTATTGACGTTCAGAAAACATGGCAAAACCCGCCAGAAGCACAAACTGGTTAGATTTTTGTAAATAGCGGTTTTCAAGATCTTGACAAACCTTTGATTTGGAGAGAGGACTAAAACATAACTTATTCGATAAGGCTGTTTCACTATGGTATTGGAGATTTTAAGAAAAATGATCATAGATTTTCCCTCATAGATATTATTTGGAATGTTTTTATCACTGTTTGATCATAATTAATTCGAAGTGTATTCACCGTAGAAGTTTCACTAGTCTTGTAGTAAAGTCTTGTAGTAAGTTTTTTCATGTTTAACTAGTTGAGGCACTTTCTTACTGAAAGATAGATCACCTATTTTAAAATTTTTCCAATTTTCGAAAAATAGCTCTTTACGAATCTTTTTGACAATTTTCAAGATCTCGGATAAATCGTTACATCAGCGTTTTTGACGAATGATGACCAACAAATGATTTCCTAAAAATAAAAAAAATAACCTAAAAATTAAAGCATGTAATTCGATATGTGTCACTACCCTCTTTACTTGAGCAGGGGCGCAGCTTTATTATTTGTGTTACGCAGTTATGGCATTCTCTAATCATTAATTCGTTTGCTGACGCAAGCACGTTTCACTGACCGTTTCTTTCATAAAGGAATGCCTTGTTGCACGTCAATGACAAACTCTTTTTTTAATCTAGTGCTATGCTTACTGTGTATGACTTTAAATCATAGCAACTTTTATGCATAAACGAGTTCCCACCGATTGTCGAGGAAAACACTATACATAAAAATTAATACTGGAAACACAGAAACAACTTAGCATACTCATAAGCAATAATCCTGATCCAATCGTCATCTACCATAGTCTATAATGTCCAAGTATAGCTTAATACATTGCAACAAAATGAAATCAATTTATTTTGATGTTTTCAACTAAGCTACGGTTAGCTATTTTGAAGTTATGTTAAGATTTTGCAAAAGATCCAGTTTGTGGGTCCTCACTGTTATTTTTTACCACATTAATTTTTCTTAAATTTTTATCAAAAAGAAAAATCGATAATTATCTCGTCAAGTTATATATATAATAAAAAACAAGACTTATTTACATTAGAAAATTAATTATTTCTATTAAAGCATCTATTGCTATTGAAAGAAAAAATATAATTCGAGACTTATATCTTTCGAGATAAATTAAATGTCGCTGAAAAAGAGGAGATCTAACTAAATATGTAAATATCTGTCTAAAAAAATTAAGCCAACAAAAATTATAATGTTAATTGAATAGGTAGTGATAATAGCATTATTTAAGACATAGGTTTCGTAGAAGTAAAGATACGAAACCTAATTACAAATTTCCGGTAACAAAGAAATTAACACTTCTGTCCAATATATAGGCAATGATTTCCTACAGGCTTCATTTTATATTATTAATGGACGTCATAAATAACGGTCATGTAATGATTTATTCTGCAAATCACTCTACCGGTATGCCATAGCGAGTTCCTGAGGTACTCTCCTGGGCCAGTCTCGGATTGTACAAGTTTTAACTGAATGCCGGGTTGAGCCGTCGCACGAAACGGGGTGCTGTGCCAGTACATCTGCTTCTTCTTCTTCCACATTACCGTGTAGAAATTGTGGTTATCCTATGCACAGCGTTAATTATTATTGATAGCATCATATGACTCCAATGTATGTGGAGTTAATGAATGCATTTATGGCAGACTGTAATTAAAGTAGAACACATCCTGCTATCTTGATGACAGTACCCATTTGCGATCAACAGATACCAGTTTTTACTTATCACAGGAGAATATATCAAATAGACGGAACGGGTATTTTGGTTTTTCGTGTTAGGTATGTGACGATCGCTGTTCAAATTTATATTTCTAAATATATAATCGCGAGTAAATAATAATTTTTATTTTATAATCTTCCAAAATTTATTAGATAACGTATGAAAAAACTGGGTAATCTGGCAACCAAATCATCTATTTTTCCGTGTATTTACCCATCGAAAACTGCGAAACAAATTGCATTTTAGCTCACTTTGGTTCTACTAAACGTAAAAACCCAATTTATGTATTATGCTTATCCTAATTGACTATGAATGTGATCTAGGATCCATTTCAAAAGATCCAAGCATTTTCGTGCGTTAAAAATTCAGATAGATAGTGATCAGTTTCAGTTTGGTAGCCTAGCGCAATGTATAGCTTTAAAAATATTGAAATTGTGATATATTTTCTAAGGAGATGAAAGTCGCATATTAAGAAGTTACCTTACTCTTTTTGGTAATGTTTGAATATTTACTTGACAACCAGTACAATATGTGAATATTACTTGCAGATATTTTCGCGTGATTTTCTTATGCTTAAAGTAGAGGTTTTTCGACGTATGTTCTGCATGAATTAATTCAGTGACCTCTGTTTTTAAGTTTGAGAAGTGTGTCTTATGTATGACACATTACATTTATGGAAATGGTAAAATTCGTTCATATAAAATCATTCGGGCTGACTACGGACAACTTTTTAGTTTCAAATTTAGTTTTTCATTAATTAGTACGCTCCGATATATGAATGCTAATGGTGGCTATGGCTAAAAATGAATATGAATCACATTTATGGTCATTTACTGGTCATTTTGTTTTCATTCCGCCCACTTGTTCTCGTCATTATTTAGAGCACGTTTATTTTTCTTGAATTTTACCATTTATGATATCATTTATACCCCACCCAATAAAGTGAACTTTGTTTTGAGCATCGAAAGCATCCCTTTTCAATCCCTCAGAGCAATTTTTTGCCTGGAACGAATTTAATTTTAAATCCCTGATAGCAATCGATGAGCCGCATCTTCTTTAGTGTTTTTGCTGAATTGATTTTGTATGAAGAAGGTACAATTTACTGGCTTCAGTTTAAAAATTGTATAGTAAATGTTTTACATAACACGCGGTTATGTTCATCCTATTAAAAATATTTGCGCTTTAAAACATTGATCCATCTGGTATTGCGATAACGCGTATAAACGTATAAAACCGATGTATAGAAGTCAGAATCTATGCGACCCTCTGATATTATATAATCGTTTACTTGATAATTTTCACATTATTTCTTGTTAGTTATAACAAATACCTGGTAGCTAAATATGAAGCCGACGTAGTCATCATCTGTTGCTGTATCCACGAAAAAGGTCCCCTCGAAGTCGACTCCGCCGAATTTATGATACCCTACAGCCAGTCCTGGATCTGAATTAAGAATCTGTACAATTTCCGCGCCTTTATTGTAAATGATCTGCATGAGACGCACACATCAATTAAAATTTTTACTAACGTAAATTAACCAATTGAAAACAGATGGTACTAGGTCACTTGAGTGAGCATTAATCCTGAAATGAATGGAAGTGAGATAAAGCAATGATAGATTTGTAAACCATAATACGCGCAAACTAATGTTCACATAATCATATCGTAAGTAATAAGAAGTCTCACATTTGCAAATGTGCTTATTTATTTTCGCAAGCGATGGTTGCAATAGAAGATGTGTATATCCATATATGTCCCGTTGACCGTCGAAACGATAAAAAACTCAATTGAAACGTTCATTAAACAAAACATTAAATTGTCGAGATTTAGACTTTTTGCCAAGATGAAAGTGTTAAAGATGCCGGTTTATAACGGTTTAAACTTGAATATTTTAGCGGTCAGATGATTATCCGCAGTGCTTGTCTGAGCGATTGTAATTGTCCTTAACAGCATATAATATGTTCGGGCTATTAAACGATTTTTGACCCATTCCGGCTAAGGCAAGAAAAACAAAGCTTTTAACTTCACATGGCGAGAAAAATGTTTAAGCGCAATGGATGCAGTAGATTTCATTGGCGGAAAATAGAGAGGAGGGTAAAGCTACCGGGAGCCAAGCCAGAATAGAATACCACCTCTATCCCACAATCATCAAAATATTCGTGCATATTTCCAATAAAGAAGCGACACGCTGGGAACACTTCCTTTACCTAATAATTTCGGAAAGTGGATTCTCGTTTTGGATAATAGCTGGGGCATATTCAGACTTGTGATCAACGTACATGACTGATGTACGGCCAAGTGGGCTCACAAAAATCGCGTCCTGTATCCAGATGTGTGAGGACTCCGTTGTAGTTTTTGACCGACAAAATTAAACATCTCAATATATTATGCAGAGTTGGTAAATATCGCACTGTTACGTAGAAATAAAGGCTTTATTTATTCCAACTATCAAAAGATATAGAAATGTACTTATAGTCCATCAAGATCATGTAAAGCGGTTTTTAATTCAAACCTTCTAGGGCACACATGAATTAATTTGGTTTTCTATTTACAGGCCTCTTAATCAAGTTTGTTAATATTATAAAACGCTTTAAGTACAGTTTCATTAGCTTAAAATAAACGAGTAAAAGCCGCTTTTCAAATATTACTCGTACATATTATTCGAAAGTGCCCCTTCTCCTCCTTTTTTATTTTGTCTCTTATAATTCGCTGTGTAATGAATGGAGTTTTAGTACGAGTCTAGGTTTCTAATACGGAGATGAACAAAAACTGCATTTCTGTTATAAAAAGCAGGCTCTGCGAAGCGTACACGGAAGTGCAGCCTTTCATTAATCTCTACATCTTTCCCGGAATTGGCTAAGACTCAGCTACAATGACACATGTTTGGTGAAACTGGGACGGATGCTAAGAAATGCTTAAAACAGTTGTTACAGAGATCTAGATATGGCTCTTGACATTGATTAAGCGAGGTTATCCCACATAATAAAATCGCTATACAAAGTAAAATCATCTTTTCGCGACAATGGGGAAAGGTGACTTTGCTTTTTATAGCCTATGAAAATTGCGCAAGTTGCCCTGCAAAAAGTTAATCAGGTAGTTTTTTTTACACCCACTGAAAAGAGTTCTACAGAGCTCGTGCCTACAACTTGCCACTTTTTCCAGACTCTGTTTAAAATTAGTAATACTACGTTTGGCAGTGCAACGGGTATCAAAACTTAGTTCACATTTTAACTGTATGGCAATTAACGTTTCTTTCTTCAAATTTTCTCTCACCCTACTGCAACCGATGCTCAGCTCCGATTATATTTTGAACGATATACTTTGTATTAAAATTAATTTGAAATTAAGACTACAAGTGTTCGCTTGTTGCTCTGATGCTTGTTTATGGTTTTTTTGGAGATGTTCATTTATTGGAATTAAGATCAAAGGCTTCCTTTACTCACAGCTATCATCAGTATAGTAAGAACGATTCATAAACTTTGTTTTCTTCTTTGTCATTGATTTGGTGACTCGTATACTTTTTATTTCATTGAGTACTCCGCTCTGAAGTGTGAAAACTGTATCACCCAAAATTCAAACTAGAGAAGCATTGAAATGTGTTTCCAACTAGCGTTTTAAAACTACTCTACTTCCCTGTTTAGCACTTATAATATTTTCCTCCACCCATTTATCCGGATATTTTTATTTAGTATATTTATTTAGTATTTTAATTTTTTTAATTATCAAAAGATTTCTTCAAAATGTTTGTAGTACCTGTACATTGAATTGTAGCTGCGATAATTAATTATACTGCTTGTTTTATCGTAAACAAAACATTCTATCTGCGCGGTTCAATTCTATGCAACGATTTTTTCGATGGTATGCGCAACCAAAATAGGTCTCTCATAAGTTTGAAGTGCTCACCAAAGAAATGCCTCTTAGAGAAATCCGTTTTATATTTTGCGTTGATACATGCACTTTTGGTTTGGTCTAAGTGTTGGATATCAAAAAAATGTTATCAAGGTTACCCTTTTATCTACTGAATACGAAAAATATAATCAGGGTATTTAGTCAAAATAAAACCTAAGACAAAAGCATAGATTCTAATATTAAAAACTGATGTCAATTACATCTAAGAACGCTGTAACTCACCCAGTGCGGATCGTTTTGGCTATCACCCTCGGGATCAAGTACAACAGTTTGATAAGCTCGAAAGTCGGTGGCATAAATCCGTCTATTATCAGGGCATACATCATCGTCATCACCAACGCCATCACCATCGAAATCGCCTTTGCACGCGTCTCCCACTCCTATTAAATCAAATACCGCAAACATAATCGAAAATATCTGAGAGGTCTAGTTAGATAGAATGAGCATATTAACAATTTCACGGTTATGGTCCTACTCCCCTTAAACGTCGACTCTACTTCTATTAGAACACTACCCCGGTTCTTCTTAATATGTGTGAATATGAATGCGATGATATTGAAGAATTAGAAGGCGAAATAAAAGAAGCATTTAGTGTTCGTATGAAATCAAACCAAACTGTTTTAATTTCATTCGAGTAAACGTTATTCGACTTATTACAGTATATTTTAATTTTATATCTGTTGCTTCTAGTCTTTCTTGATATTTTTCCATTGTTGATGAAGCTAGATGTCGAAGAGTTCCTACCACAGTAAACATTCCTAAGTCATATTGACTATTACCATAAAATTATAAGTATCGTAATTTGACTCCCGTTTTGTATCAAACCAACGCGGTTTACGATTATTAGCTTTCAACGTATTATCTCTTTGACCAGAATGAGTCCTCACTGCTGGCTTAACCGTATATGAATACACCCTGAATGAATCCTTAGGCTTCATTCATATGAATACAAGTTTCATCAGTTGAAAAGTTACGATCCGGGTCTTTTCCAATTTTATGGAATAATATTAGTATCTGCCAATTTTGCTTTAACATCTCGTAATTGAGGATGTTGCAAAATATCTGGAACTAACAGCATCTTCACTCTACTAATTTTGACCACACGAAAAAATGGCAAATATTTAACTAAATCAGGAATATCTGCCAACGTCTATCCATATAAGCTCTTGTCACCTTCCTTTAATAACTCTATATTGCCACCCTATGCTTTGCAAATTTGCCGCGTCAGCGTCACGTAAATATGCTTTTTAGAAAACCTCTTAAATCTTGGCCAGCGACGATATACAAGGCGTCGCCTACAATGCTTATGCCTAGTGATAATGACTCCTATCTTGATCAATGCCTTCGACTGGTACTGGTGAACACTTGCCCGTTGATAATCAGCACCAGCGAACGATAAATAAGCACTAGTAAGTCCAGCGACGATTGGAATAAGACTACCTTTGCCTCGGATACTTATCCGGGCAATCTTTCCTCCAACCGGAACACCGGTACGTTTACGTGAAGTGCCCAACAGCAAAAGTAGAATGACATCTGTAGCCATGTTATCTCAAATACCAGCTAGTTAATGCGCTTTTAAAGAAACGTTCAGAAAGGACAAACGGTAAGCTGCCCAGATGCGCTATAAATCTCATTTCGTCTCGTCGCGGACGAGACGCTTGAGTATAAAGACCATGAGTGACTACCGCTCCATCAACACTTCTGGATGCCATTGGTGTTTTACCACCAGTAACTACACAGAAGAACGTTATCAAACTCAGAGAAAACTCTAAATTAAATATTTACTTTGCGGAAGCGAGCGTGCAGTATAAGGAACGGCTTATTTACAAGGCTAGTATACGTACAAAAATTCGATTAGTTAACTCAGATAAAAACTTTGATTGGACAATGGGGCCACTACGAGGTCGCTAAAGCCTTAAGCATCCAGGCTGCCGAATATTGCAAGAAGGAGAATAGCTACTTCTTGGCATTTTTGAAAGATCTTCGCAGACAGAAAAACAATTCAAGATGCCTGCGAAACTTGCGTTTCTAATTCTAGCCACGAATACAAACTTGTGGCTAAAAATCACCCTTCTGTATTTGTTAAATACTGGAGGAGGTTCAAAGAACTGGTTTATATGGCTAACCCTACTCAGCTGCAGAATCACAGAACTAAGTTAATCATGATTTGGGGTCCTACTGGAACCGGGAAATCTGAGCGCTGCAACAAAATCGCCATTTTTATTGATCCATTTTTTATTTATTTATTATATTTATACCATTGACTATAATGAATATCACTAGTTATAAAAATATATTTGGAGGTAAACTCGATCGAGCCTCCTTGCCACAGATCTTCTCAAGTTCATCCCATTTACTCCATCCATAAAAATCGTCTATGATAATACTATTCTCTTGGTGGTAATTGTTCCACCAGAGACTCCGATTTTTATAATAAACGGAACCGAGGGTGATTTTATTGTAGTACATAGATGTACCTATTTGAGAACGGTTATGTGGTCAACATCATAGCAGCATGAAAACAGATAGTTTTAGAAAACGTATTACGCTTGTTAAAACTGTAAAATAATTTCGAAACGTATTATATCGAATATGGAAATTCGGACACTTAGGAAATTTCCAAATGCAATGTTACATCTAATTTACTGACAAGCTGACAATAGATGCTTATATGTGACCAGCGAAAACCATGCTATGTCATGCTGAAGACTATTTTTATCATTTCGGTCTTATTCCTTTATACTGCAATGCTCGACAGGTCTCAAGTCTTACCTTCGTCAACAAAGATATCAATCGAAGAAAAGCGTTAAGTGCGTTTTCATGTAAAAGGCGTCATTTATACTAGAAACACATATTCGAGAGACTGACATTCCTTATTTGTATCACTTTAATTTTCGATAGCGTACGCATTTTGTGAAGACATGCGCACGTAGACATCTGAATTCATTGTAGCATAACCTTGAAGAAATGTAAATTATGTATGTAATTATTAAATGAAGTATCAAGGTGCTCTGCAGTTGCTTAAAGGTTTCTGTATATTTACATTAGATTTTTTACGGCCTGAAGACCACCAGTGAAACATGGTTGGAGAGCAAAATAATTCTGCCTACATGAATCGCATATTGAGCCTGCTCACATGTTGTGCTAAATGCGACTCAAGCAAGCATACCAGTATTGTTAGTGTCCTTTTGATCCGGGTTGTATACCAAAGGGCAGTTATCCACGTTGTCTCTGATGCCATCTTCGTCCTTATCGAAGTCACAGACGTCACCCTAAAATTGAAAAGTAGTAGAATTGTGGTTTAAAAGCCACGTCAGAGAAAAAAAAACGCTAATTCAAAGCCTTAATAGGTAATACACGCTGTGAAAATGCAGCGGGTCTACAATGGTATTCTTATGGCTGTGAGTCTTTCGTGAGAGATTAAACCAATGAAGAATTTGTGGAAAACTCCACAGCTAATCTATTGTTAACGCCTTATTTAACTAACATATTTTTTAATAACTGACAATTTTTGACAAAATTTGACAATGATAATGACATGAGAAGCAATTTGCCATCTTTATCAAACTAATTAGCATGTTCTTTTTATTCAATCATGCCTGCGGTATGATAAATATCATTAACGGGAATCGAACCAGCGACCCCCTACTTATGTATGAAGTTGGAGGTCGCAAAAGAAATTCGCACACGAAAAGAGTTGTCGAATATCTGCCAACACACCTTTCAATCACTCGCCTTACATTAGAAAGCTTGCTTTGATATGGTGCCGCATTTTAAGATAAATGGGTGCATTCGAAAGATTTGGCATTATATCTAGGCGGGGGTTAGGGTGCGCCCACATTTCAACTGCCGGTTTGTTAAGAGTTAAATTGGACTAAAACTACGCCTCGTTTCACTCAAATTTGGAGGCAGCATGGTCATGTGCTCTGTAGTAGAAGCGATTTACTTTCCTCCACCTGCGGACAAACTTCAAATCCTACCCCTACGGGAGACAAATTACTTAATATTACCTGATTTTAGAATGCTAGACCTACGAAAAACCTTCAACTATATGTTTACGGGTACGAAATTAAGGTCAGGGCATAAACCTAGCATATACTTTAGTGCGCAAGCAATGGCACACCAAGCAGTCCTCTTAGTATGAGAAAATCTAGCTGATTGATATTCATCCGGTGTCTCTTTAGATATACTTTCAATTTCCTCAAATAATCTGTAAGAGTTTTTTTTATGCTGAATACTTAATATACTTATAGCGGATGTACACCTTAACTGTACGGTCGAATACAATTTGCTTTTGCTCTAAATCAGGATCATTCCATTGATAATTCTTTTTGCTTATCCATGGAATGCTACGCAGTTTTCGAACAATCCAACGTCTACACAGAAGACTCATAATGTGGAATAAACAAAAACGCCCAAAAATAGACCTACTCTTGATTGTCCTGGCATCGCAGAGCAAAATTTAGGGATTATTTGGCAAACTAGCGTGCCCTTTGAGGTTTTCGGATACCTTAAACATTCTGTTAGACCTTTGCTAACAGATAGGCCAAACTTTAATGTTTTTTTTTGTTGTTATACCTAATTTAGCCAATATCATGTCATTTAAACCTGTCAGTGATTTTTTTTCAAATTGAAAAAAAGTTGTAAAAAGTTACTTAGGCGTGGCTGTATATTACATGGTTATAAAAACATTGTTACTTCTGTAGTCATTAATTCTCTCATGCAATTTTGTTATTAACTGCAACGCTGTCCGGATCGAACTTCAGAAAATCATTATACATATTTTCTCATGGACCATGGGGCTGACAAGAATTACCGGGGACCTTTTTCTGGGGATAATTAGGGACCTTAATCTGAACTTCTGACAGTTTCGTCACTTTTCACCCAATTTATCAACGCTGACACTTTCACGGTGTCTAGAATTTATTCAACAGGGACCTGGAGTGTTAGTGGCTTTAATTTATCCAATATTTTTTTGATTTTCATATGTTTGTTCGGCAAATGTAAACGAACACTGCACGGATAATAGTAGCCCCAATAGTTATTTCTCCACCTTATATGCATGCCTTGATATCGGAGCATCTCGCTCTAACGGTAACTGGCTAGATATCGCTTACATTACCATAAATATTATGTGTTTGTCACCTGCTCTGTAGTCGACTATGCTGGGAATACCGAACAGGCTTTACTTCCTGATAGGTGGTCATTTTCCAAATTACATATTTGGCTTTCATCATTTCGCTATTAAATGCCATGAAACACACAAGTTTTCATACCTTTTTAGTATAGCTAGCCGTCCTATGATCATATAACAAACAGTACACTGTGCGGTTGTTGATTTAGGTGCCACTCGAAAGTTTTCATATTTTAATTATTATTTCTGCTATATGTCCATATTTGGAAATTTCCCTTATTATTACACTACATTGTATCCGACACACAGCACGCTTTTTTTTTGTAAACTGTGGGTGACCCTTTATTCTGTTACGGAACGATATCTCGGCTTCAGACTATCATGTTCTAATCTTATGTCCGCTATTTTATACATTTCGCCTACTCACATTTGTATACGGTGTTGTGCCTAATTTCACTACACCCATAAACGTCAATATGCGCGTGAGAACGGGTATTTACCTCTTGAGATTCCATATATCTATAGGTAGAAATAATCTGAATTTAAACATATCCTGGAATACAGATCCATCACCACCAAGCGCTCTAAATACAGCTACATATTTATGATTTAAATATAGCACATATATATATGATCGACAAAACGACAACTGTGCCACCATCGCTTACCGTGTTTGTTCGTTTGCTGTCTTTCTCGTCTTTACTTAAAATCTTTTTGCCCTGCTTGAAACACGCGTAACTCTATTATCAGCGACCACACGTCACATTCATGTACGCCAACATATATTTATATGTATTTGCCGCGTTCGTTATACTAGCCACATCGGCTCGTGTATTACAGGAGGACCCGCAGTGGACTGATGTACCTAAGCTGTAAAATAATGCAACTAGCCCTACTCCAAGTGTTAGATACAAGTTCGCCTTGATTTCAATTTGTTTCAAAATAATTATCGTTGAGACCCTAAGTTTCATAGCATTGGTAATACTATACGGCCGAAAATTTGACATATGTACCAATCTTTCGTAATTACTAAATAATTTTATTGCACTACCAACATGTAAAATGGAGCAAAAAGAGGCTTGCAGTGGAAAAAAACTAATGTATGCGATTAAGAAAATGTTAAGCTTGCGCTTGCTAAAAAAGCAGCTTTACGATTTAAGCAGCATCCGTATCACCTCTTACCTCTCACCTAATAAGAAGCTTATCGTTCCTATCCCTAAGTTTCCTCAGCATAAAAGTGTTTTTTTTCCCACTCTGTGTATTATGTATTTATATTTAGCATAGGATTTCGCATTTATTTTTGTATTACCTTAATTTTTTTAAATTAAATGGACTATGAAAATACCTGTCCATCTTCATCTGTATCTAGTTGGTCACTGTTGGGGTCATCTGGGCAGTTGTCGACGTTGTCCTGAATTCCTGTTGGTTTACCAAATATATGCTCTTTAGAATTAATATCTATTGCAGTAAAAGTTCCTGGCATCGCATCTATATTTTCGTTAGTTTTAAAGAAATACATTGAAATAAGTTGTGGAGGTATAATGTTCAATAAGTAAGAAAATCATTATATTCAGAGGTAGTGGCCGGCTCCTTGTTCCACGCAAATAGTATAAATCCACTGAAAATAATTTAATATGGAGGAATACGAGCTCATTTAGATTTGTGTCAAAAAACCTTTCCTTCCTAAAATTCATCACATCACCGATGTTTTCAAATGTGAACTCACCTTCGGATATAATCAAATAGTCATGTATACAAGATGTTGAAAAGTTTATGGCTAATATTTTAAGGAGAACGTGTGTGCGCGATGAAGCTCGATTAAAAACCTTTTTCCAAATTATTTCACTTTTCGGAAACCTTTTACTTTAAAAGCAACCTTTTATAGTATATTCCTATTATCTCTGCTCTAATGACATAGATCTACATTATGTCATCTTTTGCAGTAAAAAAAACAAAAGGCCCACAAAGAACTTCACCTTTTAAAGGTTTTTTTCTTCTGCGAACTTTGTATAAAATTGCACTAGAGTTTTGAGATTTTAACCAAAGCTTTATGTTCTCTGAAACAACTTTCTTTCTTTTATAATTAGGTTCCTATGGTTTTAATTTCTCGAACACTTTTTTATAAGATTGTGCAAGAACCACTGTTTCGAATTAGAAAGTTAGACCATCTATGTGTATCTGTTTTTCTTACTCGGTTATGTCAATCTTAAGCTAATGAACTAAAAAACAGTAGGCATGTATCAAGTAAGTTAATTTTTTTTGCACTGATTAGGTTTGATTTTTAGAATACCGCAATAACCAAATTCATTATTTAAAATTTCTCTTTTGGGGCGCTTATAAGTTTCGTCTACTCTCTTTCTCTAAATTCCCGTCTTTTTGTCCAAATTCCCATTGATTACTCAGTCTACAATTTGTGACAATTACTTTCAGCGCGGTGGTCTTTGCTTATTGCAAATAGCTGATATCTACAAAAGTGTTAGTATCAACAATGTATCATGGATAACGGTAGAGTGCTATTTTAAGCATTCGTTGTGATAAGATTGGGGAGCCGAGCGAAAAATTTATTTCTCGAATTTCAGGAAGTTATTTGATTGTGTAGCGAAATGGGTAATATAACTCTCCTAGGTTGGGTCCTAGGTTGGCATAGTCTTAGCTTTACCGAGTAACGTAACAGAAATGGTGAACTTATCCAAAGGCGCAGAGACAGTGGTGCAAAGAGAAATAAAATTGTTGATTGAGTAGGTGATAATATTGAAAAACGAGTATTTTTGGTTAAAAAAACAGTGCATTTGCAATACCTACTCTATTTACCTTTGGCTTAGCTTAAAAAAATTGCCTAAGTAGTTTGGAATATCTGTACCGTGTCCAGTGAGAACTCTAACTAAAAGGACTGTTTGCCTACTTAGGTGCACCATTTGCCTCGTTAGGTGAAACATAAAAGGAAACATTGCTTTTCATTGTTCCTCAATATCTGACAAGGCACTGCTAAGCAACGTGCGTAAATTTGGCTGTTCAGCAATATAGACCCAATAGATAAGGCAGAGTCATTCTTTTCCAGACTACACGTGTTCGAAGTCGTTAAGGTTGCCTTGTAAGAGCCTAAGTAGAAAGTTCTTTCACACTCATCATATTTTCCAGGCTTTGCAATAGACTACTGCCTTCTTCGATCACCGGCTAATGAAATTCATTAATACATTTGACGATCTCTGGCGAGGGGGATAGATAAATTGAGTAACAGATCCGAGAAAATCGTGAACTTGTGTTCATATTATAGTTTTTTTTTCTAACTTAACAGAATGATTATGTGCGATTCGTTTCAATATTGCAAATGATACAATAGTGTGATGTAACGTAGACGAAAATATATACAGATACATATATGCGTAACTTTATTAATAATGATTATATGGGTGGCATTAGACATACCATCATAATCCCGGTCAATATTGTTGTCGCAGGCGTCGCCAACGAGGTCTTGATCCAGATCTTCCTGACTGGGGTTTGCCGCAAAAGGGCAGTTATCGCAGGAATTACCCAATCTAGGGAAAATAAGATACAGTAAATACTCGATATATGGAATTCTTGATCATAATCGACAAATTAAATATATTTAAGTAAATTCTAAATTCTGTGAGGCATATCTTTTTCTCCAGTAAGCAATTTCAAGCAAGTAAATTAAAAACGGTTTGTGGTAACAGATCAACAACTACGAAGATTGATTTTCGATTTATCGTAGCTGATTGCTGACAGTTTTAGACCACGATTATTCAAAGACTTTCTATTAGGACGGGAAACTTACAAACTTTGAAATTCGCATCGATCTAAAACTCTGCTCTCTTATTTGATACCACGTAAATGCCCATAAGGCTAGAGCAGTGATTTAATAAACTACATTAATTAAGGATTGCGTCTTTATCCTAAGACCGTATCACGTGTTATAATTAGTAATACTTGTCACTCCTTTGGTGATTCATATGAAGCAAAGACATGTGTTGGTCATTCGCCACAATACACCGACAATAAAAGTCGTATGTTTGAGAGACTGCAAAGGCGATGCTTAATAAAAGTACTGAACATTAAATACGAAACAATTATTTATTTATAGAGATTACTAGACTTAATCCCGTGACCAAATATAAGGAAAAGTATTTTGCAAGCCTGTTTAAACATAAGGATCGAAGGCCTTTGACTAGTCTAGGGTGAGCACGGGTAACGATATTCTAGAGTCCTTGCAATCGTTGCTCATTTGTCTCCAATTATATTCAAAACTAAGTTTATTACGTACCCATCACCATCCTGATCACTCTGATCTGGATTGACCGTAAGCGGACAATTATCCGCATGATTGGGGATGCCATCTCCATCTGCATCCCTGTCGCACTCATCGCCCTGGCCATCGTGGTCTGTGTCTATCTGATCAGGATTATAAACTGTTGGGCAGTTATCGCATGCGTCACCCAGATTGTCATTACCTGAAACCATATTTAAAATAAAAGTACAACTAAACAGCTTTTGTTTAGATATATAATGCATTTTCATTATTTACTACGATGACATATAAACGTAACGACACTGGTTGTGCTGTGTAGCATTCGCTAGGTAGAAGTGCCACTTCGAATTCTGGAATTGCTTTATGATTTGATTATTATTTAGAAACCCTTACGAACCGAGCTGTGCATCTTTGTATGCCTATGATTATTTTGTTTTTTCTAAACGTGCGTTATGTTGTTTGATTTGGCAGTTTGTTTTTAAACTAGCCGGATACGTGTGTTGTGGGCATTGGGATTCCTATAGTCCGATTCTGTCGAATGTTAACATTCGCTAATGGCATTCGCAGATATATTTTTATCTTTTACGACAATATTTTATTTGCTGTAAAGTAGCGCTTCCCTATTTGTAAGGTCTGCTAGTAAGACTCATTTGATTTAGAGACCTTGTACTATTACTGGTAGTTCTAGAATGCTAGAGAGGGTAGCTTCGTATGCCGAATATAGGTATGTTTACAGTTCTTGCTGTTGCCAGGGAAGTTATCTTGTACATTTTCACCGAACATGCAATTTTTGCCCTTAATTTAGGTTTAACCTCGCTTACATACTCCTGTTAAATTAGTCTCTCATCTCATCTTAGGCCTCCTGAAAGTTTTCGTACAGATTATGCCGTAATTATAACGATTTGGTGTTAGTTTTAAAAAAAAATATTTTTTTTGTTATCTAGATGTTCGTTAAAGACTTCTAGTGTTTGTCCTTTTGGTACGGTATTAAAGGCACGTAAAGAATCTAAGAAAAGGATTAGCATAGCTCTAGTTTTCCCTGAGTACATTTAAAGTGATTATGAACGGTATTGATTTTTCACTGCGCTAGTTCTTTCTAAAAATTGATTTTTTATTCAATAATGCACGTAAATTCTTTCTATTCCATAACTTACCAAGTATGTTCAAAGTTTGCGCTTTTAAGGTTCGATTAACAGGAAATCAGTTTAGGCGCTGCGGCCTAGCTACAGGATGCAGCAGGTTCCTAACAATCAACCTAGTAATCTATCAATATATAAAAGAGCTGAAAAATACAGTGTTTTTTTTCTGTTTTGATGATGCCACGATTACTGCATCATCCTCCACAAAACTGACCCCCCAGGGCACTTAGACAGTTGAGCTATGCCCATTGAAACACGACACTTATCTAAGGTTTTACTGAAAACATGTCTGACATAATTATTAAAAACCGCTGTGAACCAGACCTCATGGGAAAAACTATCTTTCATTAAACAGAATTTCGAACGACAGAATTTTATTAAAATCATTATGGTGGATAAAGCTTTACATCACACCGTCAAAATTGGCTTTGTTTTGTTATTAAATATGCACCTTAGCGTAAGTCACCGAAATCGATAAATTTAGTTTGGCTTTTATTATCGATTATATGAAGATTTGTATATAACTTGTATATAACACACTCATTTTTCAAATAACATTGTGATGCTCGATGGAATACACTAATGTTGGAAACTAAGGAAACCGTCCGTATATGTAAGTCCAAAAGGATTCACTGTGTTTCACAGTGTAGGTATTTTTTAAAGAATAAATTCTATAGCATGCTTCATAACAAATTGGGACTATTCAGAGTAGCCTTCTCATGTACAAGTAATATTTTGTGCCAGTAGAAGGAGCAGAAAAGGTTGGGTGCTCTTAAATACCTTCGTAGTAGAAGTCGATCGATCTTATAGCTTAAAAGATGTCCAGACGCTTCCGTAAAACAACACACCTACGCTCCATTTTAGGTAATATATGCTGCACAATGAGTTACTCGTGTGCCACACACCTTCGTTGTGTAAACAAACATGTTATTCAATTCAATATCTGTATAACAACTGCATGGGTTGGTGCTCTATCCGTAGCGAGGGCACATCTCTTCAAAACGTGTACGCTCTTTATTTTGCTGTACTGTCGATACTTGTTTGGAAACTACAGTATCTTTTTGGCATGTTTTAACACAGGAGACTTCATGATCTGAAGAGGCGTTTGAAAAAATGATATCAACTTTCTTTTTAAATCTGTTTACGGCAGCATTAATATCTGTTCCTACCAGTTTTGTCGGAATCTCTCTGATCAGGATTAGAGACGAGCGGACAGTTGTCAGGATAATTTGCTACTCCGTCATTATCTGCGTCCGGATCACAGGCGTCTCCAATATTGTCTCCATCCGCATCCTCCTGCCCAGAGTTTGGCGTATCTGGGCAGTTATCAGCCTTGCACCTATAACCGATAGCAGGATCGAAACATATTAGTAAACAATCTCATAAAACAAATTATTTGTACTACAGTTTATTGGTATCTATACACTAGTAGAACGTTCACATACGCCGCCAGAGAAGCCGATTTAGATATTATACTTTTAAAATTTCCTTTAGAATTGAATATATACATTTGAAGCTAAGTAGACCTTGCAGGATATAGAGTAGTAGTAGAGAAATAACCTTTTTATTTTTCAAAATATTTTTGGAACTCTATCATAGAAATGGCACATAATTTCTTTTAATATCTATTTCCGAGCAGCTCCGTAAGCTTTGGTAATAGAAAGGAAAAGAGGTCTAAATCTAGAATTTTCTGCAAACATTTCAACGAAGAGTAACCTGATATGTTAAGTCTTAGTATTTACGTCGTATCAGAACGTTTGTGATTCCGTCATCGTTTTTTGAAATTATAATGTTTAACATAACCCAATTATATTATATCTAGGTGAACTGAAGGATTTAGTTGTACTGACAACCATACTTTGACCCCGTTAATAAAGCACATAGCTGAAATATATATAATTTATTGTAAAACTATTTTTGTACTTTGTCGAGCTTTAGTAGGTCTGCTTAAATCGGTACACCTTAATCCTTATTAAAATCTTATTGAATCCCTTATTAAACGTACGTAACGGTGTTAATGTAAACAAAGTCGTTCGCGTGTGCTTTTCAGATTGAAATGCCAACTTCCTACTCTGTATAACTTTTTACCGATTCTGCTAACAACAATCCATAACATATATTTGCTGTTTCGGTATGAACAAGGTTTCTCTTTCTAGAGTACGTTGTCGGTCAGCCTTCATGCTTTGGCTCTCTATTTTCGTGGACCATATCGTCGCTGATCTTGGGTTTCTTTGAGTGATACCGTTGTTTGTAAGAATTTCCTAATAAGTAGCTGAGTTGGTCTTAGTCCATTTTTATTGGGTATTGCTCCACATGGTCTTAAGAAAAAAACAGAGCAATTCAATAACATCATTTTACACATATTACTTCGTAAATTAGTTTTCAAACATTCTTACATGTATTTCCACAAATAACGGATTACCTTGTCCGTGATACGTTGGTAAAATAAATATGTTGTCTATTAATGTTTGTCATGTATTGTCCGACAATATGAGAAGCACATATCGTACTATCGTTGGCTTTTTAAAAGTAAAAACCTAAAGAGGTTGCAGTACTGTTCACAGATTTCATCGGATACTTTTCAAACCATTTCGGGATACAGTCGTTTGTAGACAGGTTTGCCAAATCTACATGGACCCAATCAAAAGCTTTCTGTTAAGGGCTGCAATAGAACTCTACATGGCTATGTTTCGTACGTGTATACGTGAATACACTTATGACTGACTCTTAGTTGTCCCTTCTACAACAAGCCTCGGCGGTAAAGTCGGTGACAACTCTGTGCACAAATCGATCAGTGAAGCTTCGTAAGGCTCGATACTGAGCAAGATACTGAGATGCAGTGTTTAGTCGTAATTCTTTGTTGAATTCAGAGTGCTGATGACACTCAAGTTCATGTGTAAACCCAGAAGACTTTAGGTGATTAATGACGGTCTCGTGGCTGCAGCGGGTTGTTTATGTGGCATTTTCCTTCAATGCTTGCAAATGGTCGTCATCAAATTCAAACGGTGGATACGGATTTCAAGCTTGGTAAATTACTCTTGAGCAATTCTTTTAACGCAATGTTTTAGCCTCGATGAGATGCACAGTATAGAAGGTGTCGAAAATGCTTTTTTTTTCCAGCTGGAACATGAAGTTTAAAAATTACTTTCGAGTTGAAATTGCACTCACAACACAATATCATTACAGCACACCGATAGAGAAGGAAAAGTGCTTTCGATAATTTCATGTGCACGTGTTACTTATGTATATATCTCGCACAATCTCAGCTTACATCGTGCATCTTCTAGCTTCAAGATCCGTTTTAGTGGATGTAGATGAAAAGACGACGGTGTTTGATGAAAGGAAGGCGCACTATTCTAACTGATCAATTCTAAAAGATGCTGCATTGCCTATTGTGATTGTTTAAACAACTGTTGCCAATCAGTGTGTGTGACGCTACCGTTGATCAAATAACGCATTGTATTAACCGTTAATAGCGTTTTGGTTATAATAATAGTTGTTAACCACATCCCAGTGTGTTTCAATCGTTAGCTTATATATATATATTATATATATATAAAGGGCCGGGTTGTAATTAGGATCTGGTTCCTTGCGCAGATCTGATGCAGTCTGCTTGTGAAGTTTTACGCTACAAGACTACCAAGTCTCCAGATAAATAACTGAAGTATTTGATCCGCGAACACAATCCTTATGGAATGGTCATAGCAAAATCACACCCATCTTAAACGAACTGTAAGGAAGACCCAAGTTTGCCTACGGCGCTTCCGGAGATCAGAGCGTTGGTGGTCGCTATTGCCTCCTCGAATACTAACTCTGTTGAGTTTTCTTCGGTATAAAAAGCAGCTCGTGTCACAGCATATGTGTTACAAACAGTACAGCGCTCCAAAAAGAGAGGCGTCTACATGCTAAACCGACGCTCGAACCTCTCGTGACAGCCGAACTTGCTCGTGCAAAATATCTGTTGCAAAAAAACCAAACATCTTTGCATTGCTCCAAAGAGATGTTTGGTGTATCGAAACAAAAAATCGGCCATGCCGAAATTACTCAAGATTGAGTATAGCTTTATCCAGACCATTCACCGCTGACGGCGGGTCAGAAAGAGTTGGTGGGCGAGATAGGGTAGTGTGGTTTATAAATAACATACCCACTAACAACAACGCTAAGAAAAAAATTCACGCGTCTTAAAAGCAGCTTTGTAATGATCAAAGACGTTGGCCATACATATGTTCCACTGGTATTTAAAATCATCGCTTTTTCCGCTTTTACGTTTGGCATCATCGTTAGACTTTTCATGAGACAGCTGGCTTCCAACACAAAACTTAGTATTTCAATACTTCGATTTGAACCTAAACCACCAATAAATCTTTAAACTTAGCATGCAAATACATTATCCCTTATGCTACCACGAGCATTACTAGATTTGCCCTGTGTGCTTCAGATGTGCCTCTCAGGCTCCTCGAAATTATCTAGACATCTATATCGTTTCATTTTAGTTATTCACTGCGTCAGTCTGAGCTGAGTAATACGTCTTTGATCATCCTGTTATCTCATCTGAGTAACATTTGATCGCAGGAGATAGCTCTTGATATTCAAAGAAGTAATTGAAAATCACTGTTGTAAATATGAAGAAAAAAAGACTATACACAAAAAAAAATTGTTTTAAAGTAAATGATTCTTAAGCTGCTAATTCATCTGTGCAATAAATAGTACAAGAGAATCAAATTTTTCCATAGTACAGGACATAGTAGACATAGTACAAGAGAATCAAATTTTTCCAAAAGGGAAGCAGTATGGCTAAAATACTTGTCCTGGGTCTTCCACAGGAATATTTTGACGTCTAAGAACTCATATTTCTTATTTTTAGCTTTCTCACTCTATAAGTACTATACTGCTGCTATCGCGGTACGACGTGCGCTATGTACATGGAGCCTTCTGAACAAAATGCGTGATTATGAAGGTCACGCACCAGGCAAAGACCTATTTTATCTACAAATAAACTGGGTTTGCCAAGATGTTTAGCAGTACAAATATTCTCTATTTGACAGAATTAAGAAGAAATGGTACCTAGGTTAAGAGTTGCGCAGGCTAGCCTAAGAAGAGCATGTCACCCAAAGATATTAAGATAAATTTCTGTTGTTGTTTCTTTTGGCTATATATTAAGGGCGCTTCTCATGATTGTTGGAGTAACAGTAAAAAACTTCTCGGCCAAGTGTGCGTTGTCAACCTACTCAGCATGTTCAGATAATTTGCAATAATTCTTCATCCCTCATTAACTCTGTATTCTAAGCTGATGGGCATACGTAGGTATGAGGTGGCAGTCGAATCCCTTCATTTAGAGTATAAATTTAATAATTATAAATAAGGGTAGGATTCAGTTTACCCTTCTGATGGCGTAAGTCATACATAATATATCTAAGGTTTGTTGACGCTAGAATTGCCAGGTTACGTATTTGATCAATTGCTGTCGATTTGCGGTTGTCGATGTAATAATTTTTCATTGAGTTACCTTGCTTATAGTGCATAACGTGAAATGAAGGCTTTAAGTTAAATTCTATTGTCCAAAATTAATCTAGCACAACCTGCATTCTTCTAGGTTCTTGTGCAGTCACAAGAAGATAATACGTCTTGACGACGTTGGCATATTTTTCATATTAAGTAGAGAAATGCTGCAATGCATTTGACTAAGCGAGGACCTATTCCTAATTTATGCAAAATATCTACTAGGTCCTTATGGTTGACCATCTTAAATGCAGATTTAAAATTAAAGTAGAAGATATACAGTTGGTAAACAGTGATTACTCGTTTTAACATTCTAATAGCTGGAAGAACATTGAGAGTTATACCATCCTTAATACATGTAGCAAATTATTCAAGTAAGCTTCATAAGTAGTACCTATAACATAAACATGATTCAAAATGTTTAAAATTAATTAACTTTATGTTTACTTTGTTTTTGAAATACTGTGCTGTTAACCTATTTTGTGTATATGAAGCGTTTGACTACTACGAGTAGAAATGAGTGAATTAAGTTTTACCATATTATATGTGGAACAGGAAATTCCGATTTTGCAGTTTCTGGTTAATCTAACATGGTACTGGCTTTCAGATGTGGTTTACCTTGGTTGCTCTGCCGAATTCCTTCCGGCTTTTTAAAAGTACTCGTTAGATCTATCCGTCTGTCTCCCTTGGTTGTAATTGATTCTGTTAAAATATAATGTCAGAATTTTCTTTTTGTGTATGCTTTATATTTACTACCCGCTACGCTTCCTTCGGACTATCTATTGCATCTATTTTATATGTCTTCAACGTGACATATGATTTTCTTTACTCTGTTCCATTTTTACTTATATCTGTCATAGAAGGTCCTTGTATCCAAATAGTCGACGCATAGGCGACACATGCTATTTCTAGTTTATATTAATTCCAGGCTACCTGTAAAAATGTATGGTTCCAATGGGGCATATAGTTCGAATTCTGTTAATCAATATCTGATTGCCTCCTCAGAACTGGCTGTCTGATAAAAATTTACTAAACATGGTCTTGCGAGCAGTGCATCGAACTTTTTTTCAGTTTCTCCTATAAAACGTTTCCATGTTCGGCTTCATTCTGCGCCATGTATTGAGTGCTGTTTTTAGGATGCCATAATTTGATATAGCTCCGGAGACATAGTCCACTGTCCACTGAGCACCTTTTCCACTAGCTTCCTTTCTGGTATGATCTGACTCTGTCCACCTGAATCTTATTTTTGCTAGTAAGTTTATGCATCCAACCATCTTAGGATGGGCACGACAAATATTGTTATTAGCAACTGTGAACCATTGTGTATCAGATGTAAGCTCCAAGCCCATCCTTAGAATCTCGGAAAGCTTATTTCTTAGAAATTTGTCGAGAGTCGAGGGTTTCCTGACAGGAGGCCTGTAGGCCTCTATAACTAGTAGCCATATATTTTCTGAATAAACATTAACTGTAAAAATCTCCATATTGTTCATATGCGATTCTATATGACATGATGCAATTGTGTCCTTAGTATATGGAACCCCTCGCACACATTGGATGCAGAATAACAGTTGTATTCATTTACATTCTATATGCCTTGTTTAGCAATGTTTTTAAAAAACAAACATATCCGCTACGCCAATTATCATAATGCTATTGTTCTAACATTCTAATAGTTTAGTAATTATCAACATTTTTTGTCCTTTTTGCTTGTTGAACGCACGTGGTATGATTGTCGGGCTACGTTTTTTTCATATTTCTGTTGATTAGTGGCGCTTCTTTAGGCAGTTTTACTTTATCAACAAGCCTTTTTTTCATTTTCTATGTCACTTACAGATTTTATTCTTTTTAATCGTATGTTGCTGCTTTCGCGGTCTTTTCTTTGATAGGCTTCCACCACCGTTGTACTGGCCATCAGTTTAGTTGCACTCTAGTTTGCTTCCATTTTTAATTCAGTATCCGTCTCAAGAATGTTGTTAGACGTAAAGGTGTTGTACCTCCGTTAATTTCTCCTTGCTTGTGTTATTTTTCAGCCCAATGTTCACTGCTGTCAGTGCTAAATGCTCGTTGCCTTTAGCTATTCTCGAGCTTAAAATTGAGCTTTCGTAATTATAGCGGAATCCGCATGATGCTTTGGTCTATGTACGACCATAACTTTCTGGTCAATATTAAAAACAGCCGCAATTTTCGCTGCTTTTACTTGTATTGCTTTTTTGATACTCAGTGGTATAGGGTTGCTGCATCACAAAACGTGGTATTGTGGACACGCGAGTATTGTTCTTGTTCGGTTAACCGTATTTTCAATATAGTTCGTTTCGTCGGGCTATGTCTTCCGCTCCCAAACCTTCTACCTTGTTCTACACATTTTTTGCCACCGTATCTAATAACTGTTTGAGATATGACATCTCTTGCTTCCATTTTTCTTTTTTTTAGCAAGAGTCTTTTAAAATATTTGTATTATATTGATTGTCGCATTTTGAGACATTGTGCCTTTTTTCACGCCTGAATTTTTCCTAGCTTATTAGATTTTAGCTTTGAAGTCACAGCTCTTTAGATAGCTGTCATCGCAATTGATAAAACAGCTAATTATGATTGAAAGGGCATCCGGAAGTTGTTAATTTGTCAATCCACCTTAAGAAAGCTACAGTATTATAATATACGTTATGAGTGCGACGGCTTTATGATTCTCGACGTCTCAGCTGGGAGGGAATTGGGAAATTTTTTGGCTCGTTGGTGTACATGAGTTGTTTGCTTATCTATACGATCACTTTTTCAGTATGGAAAAATGATCACTGGGTAAGAGAAGAGGAAAGCTGACAGAGGAGCCAAGCTTCAACTCATGATTATAGACGATTGTTCGCTTACACCAAGATATGCTCATAGTTTCGTATAATTTAATTTAGATGTCGTACCAATAAGATGTGATATCGAAGGCGGATTTGCAATTAGTTATGAGTGATGCCATTACAACTTCTGTCGATGCTATCAGCAAACGGATGCTAAAGTAAAATATCGCACTAACAGATAGAAGAGAAAGACAGAAAGAAGTAAGAAATGAGAATGGTCTTTGTAACGAGCGTGACGTTTCAAGTTTGATACTAGAAAAGTAACAATAAAAAATATCGATATCAGCTTACCGCCAGGAATTCCTTTCCCTGCCCCCGCCTTTTATCTAGCCAATCTGATTAATATAGTAAAAGAATTATTTCGTCCTGTTTATGTTATTCAGATGCCTTGCAGGTTAGGTCTACTTGGATTTGGAGGAAATGTAACAGTGTATGCAAGCATTTGAAAAGTAAGAACAGCAGCAGGCATCTGTAATTTTATGAAAATAAGAAAAACTAAAAATGAAGAGAGCCATTTGCATTGACTTTTACGGCATCAAAGCGAGAAATATAAGACATCTTGAGTACGCTATTAACCACCAGTACGTCAGACGAGGGCATAGCCAATCTCAATATTGATAGGCCACCGAAAACAGAGAAGGGCTCAAGATGGTCGTGTGTTTTATGCAACGGGAGCTTGATTTTGCGCAAAAAACTGCAAACCCTGCTAATGCAGTAGGATGTGACAAACTTTGAAACAAGCAATTAAACTGACTATTAAATGAAAAGCATATTTCGCTACTGCAGGAAATGGATTGTCTGTATGCGTAATTGATGTCTTAAGTTTTAAGATGATAAATTTCCGGACAAGTGGAATGTTAGTGGAGACGTATTAATATTAAGATACGGTCGCAATAGAGTCGAATTCGGGTCGTACCACGTAATTGTCAAAACTTCACGCGTAAGAAGAGCCTTGAAAAGAATGCTTTTCTGGCAACTGTAAAACAACATGGAAGTCAAATACATTTTAACAAATGATATATCAGAGTATAGAAAAATGCAACCTGTATGAGATAAAAAAGATCTCACAAGCAACGCTGATTAGGGTAAGGGTAAAATACACATGCCTTAGCAGTTTTCTTTTACTTTGAAGGGCATACAATTTTCTAAGTCATTGGGCTATAAGCATAGCATTGCCACTATGCAAATGCAAGAGGCTTTGAGATCCAAAGTTGGAAAGTTGATGACACAATGTTTGAAGATAGAGCCCCTCAAAATATATTATACCACGTAAATGGTAAGAAGAAATGGAAAGAAAGTAGGACTTAAATACAGGACGTGAATTCCATAAAACTGCTCAGTGGTTTGTTTTAAGATGATAGAAAATGGTGCGATGTAAATAAATAAATTGAAGCGCACTACATTTAGCTGAGTAACCTATTAAGGAAATGTACGAAGTAATATAAAAGGTTTTTCTTTTGTAAGGAATTTTATCCAACCGCTTAATTGACAGCATTCACTGATTCTGAATTCTGAGGTTTGCTAGTCGGAAAGTCAATTTCAGTAGCGGCGAAACTGTTAAAATGATCGGCAGCGATAAGCGAAGGCTTACAGGTTCTTTATCTACCTATAGTAAATATCATAGGCATTAGCCTTATCATGAGATCAACACTATCTAGGATCACGAAAAGGAGGTATTAAAACCTCGCAACTCTTAAAGCTTTTCACAGAACGTCGCCTTTGGCCGCATACCAATGCGTTTAACCCTGTTTACTTCACAAATGGATTACTGGGCTCGACATGAGCAGAAGCTAGTGTACAGACCTTATCTATAGTCGGAGCACAACACGTAGTATTAAAAACTGTAATTTAACTGTTATTCGCATTTGACAGCTTTATCACTATCGCACATGACTCACACGGGGTCGTCAATTCGATTGGCCCGACAATCCATCAGGACAGAACGCAAATATAATGTGAGACAAGCCGTAATGTTTTATCATCATAAATCAGCAGTCTGTACTACCATAATGGTTTCCAGCTCATGTGGAAGTTTTTAGAAACGAACAAATTGACAGATCTGACAAATGTGTTACTCACAAGACGACACACAAAGATATTGCCACACACGAAAGCACCATATGAAGATTTGGGTTGCTTTGAAGGTTAAGGATACTAGAGCTATCGAGAATTAGTGAGTAGTCGTCTCGGTGCTCAACCCTTCAACCATTCAACCCTCGGTGCTGAGCCCTTCGTTTGGCTCCCACATATGGGTTTGACTTACAGCTGTCTGATCTGTACGTAAAAGGGCTACTCAAACTCTTTAAAAAATAAAAAAATTACCGAACACGACGGAGCAAACAAAAACGTGAGCAAGAAAGTTACTGTAGTAACATATAGGTCAGAAGAAAAGGCAATCGAATGACTAAGCTCAAATCAATCACAAAATATCACAAAAAAAATATGTGTGGCTTCGCTAAGTGTAGAGCACACGTAGAAATAATGATGTAGACAATTCATGAAGACCGGCAGTTACAGTGAATCGATTAAGATGTGGGAAGGTAATCCCGTACATTATTTCATATAATCGTATGTATGTACATGCAATTTATACGATGATATCATACATATACCATATTTGTTAACACAACAGAGACCGCTACCAAAAGGAGAGTTCCAAATATCTGAACTCTTCTTCTTAGCTTGCCAGCATAATCATGTTTAGTAAACATTATCACAAATATATGACAAGATACAAGGTATACACTTGGCTACATAGAGTTTTTAAGCATGAAAGTAAAGTCAAAACTACAATAGCTCATTGGAAAAAATTGAGCAAAAACAATAAGGAAATTCAATAGAACATCAATTAAAACTAATTTCGACAAATGTCAAACAAATACTCCGAACCTGTTACAAAAAAGAAATTACCATTTGCAGTAAGGGTCTGATAACTGAGGCATGCTCTAACGCTAAATATAATTGGTTCAAAAGACAGCATGTAAAGCTGTGATTTATAACCTTCAATTAGAATATTCATGTTTGGTAGGAATACAATGTTTGGTAGGCTACAACAGTCTAAGCCGTGAAAAGCATACAAATACGATTAATAAATAACAAAAAAAGCATATGGACATATTGCAAATGAACAAATTATAGATGTGAAAATTATATGAAAGAATAAGCAACCTTGGAAAAAAAACTTTCCATTTATTATTTTTCTCCTCTTTTTTCGCGTGCAGGTATAAAATTAAGGAAAATCATTAAAGACTTTCTGAGAGGATAAAAATGTTTACTTTGAATCCAACAAATCCGTCAATACCTTGATTATAATTGAAATCTAACCTAAGCGCAGAAATAATTTACGATTTCTCTTTTTTTTTTTTTTATTCTTTATGTTCTTATCTAAATGCCCATTTAATAAATAAAAACCTTTAAAGACTCACGGAATTAAAAAATTCTCTATTTTTGCTATATGTCACACTATGTTTTAAATTATACAAGTAATATATATGTACATAATATATTTCTATGTATAATCGTGAAAACATGTTTCCGTCCGACAATTTTAATGGAAGCCGTATCAACTGTTACTTCCTCATCTATATTATATCTAAAGTAAGACAAAAGGTATAAATTAAAGATTTATTTTGAAAATTGTTAAAACTGCTTTAATTACCATGCAATTTTCAAAGCTTTTGAGACAAAAAGTAACAGCACCATATATATATGGTGCTGTTACCTTTATGAAATTATTGAACAAAAGCTTGGCTAACGGGAGCATTTCTGTGGACAAGGACATTTGGTAATTGAGTTTACAAAAGACAGTTAACCAAAAACGTTTATATATACATGTCTTTTTTTAATATTTTTATTGTTATTATCTTATTTTATTGTTATTATTGTTGTTATTGACCGTTATTATTGTATAACTATTTTGGTGTTTAGTTAATTTACATTTGTCTAGTATTAAGCCGTTTGCAACATAAAAACGTTGAAGTTTCGATTGTTGCGTTAGTAAATACTCAGTAGTAAAATATGCACTTGTAGAGCTCGTGAATGTCACTAACAGTAAAAAAGTTTTCAGTGCTTCATTATGCTAGCAGCAAAGGGACCACCCGCCCAAAAATTGACACGAAGCAAAAGGCCGCCCGACAAAATGGACATTAAACCAAGGACAAGGCAACTCATTCATCAAGCTTCGCTTTATGATTGTGAAAAAGCGTCTTCTCTTTGCGCTTATCGTATGGTTTGCTTACGCAATGTTCGATGGAAACACGCGATCAGACTAGCTATTAATACTCAGCCTTGTCAGAACTGACGGTGTGTTATAGATCTATAAAACCAAATGGTTTCTGTCTGACAAGTGCCTATCACAGTTGATGCACACAGTCTTGGTCTATCCCTACTCTATTTGGCGCTCCATGAGTAACAAATATTTTTAAACATATCTATTATGATTCTCAATGAACGCCTACACAGATTATGCATTTGTGCGCCATCCATCTATTACTGCGTATGTCTTGTGTTAGGACAACGAAGACAAGCAAGAATACAGACGAAGGATACTTCCCGGGGGGAGCCGTTGAGGTAAGAGATCTCGGCTGCTAATTGACACGGTTAGATAATTATTAGGTGATTGATAGCGAGTCAAACTTCCTACGGAAGAATTTATTTCCATTGATGAAAAGCGCTACAAGCTGCGGCAACTTAAGGTAACATTTTGATATTCAAGATATATTTTGTTCAATTTGTTTATCCTTTAATATTGATTCAGGCATCAAAAATTGGCGCCTGTCAAGTCGAAAATTACTAAGATACAATGCTTAGGCCTACTGCATTCATGCAAATCAAAGAAATTTACGTGGTTTATAGAAAACAACCAGCTGAAATATATGTTAGGGTATAACGAATCATAGACATTTTTGACCCTGATGTAGACGAAATCTGATAGATAAGTAAATGTTGATGTATACAACAGAAAAAAAGTTAATTTTGTACAAGATCGGTATAGAAAATAAGCATTCTTAGGACAAATTTTTAGGCAAGAAATAACGGTAGAAATTCAAATGAACTTCATGAAAAACAACAAGAGTTCATGAGACCTGAGAAGCGCGATTTTTACAAGCTTCTTGTGATGGCTGCGACTCGACCTAGCTAGTCAATATGTTGCCATTAAAGTTCCTTAGGGGCAAAGGACTGCGCATTGTGATCTTATTATATGATAATTTCTAAAACTCTTGACAACTTTCGTTTAAAGTTTCGTTTAAACTTCTTAAGCCTGGATTATAACGACGAAAAGAAATTGTGTTTATCAGTCGGTTAAGACAAGTCAGCTGAAAATGCTAAATTTCTTTAATATTTAAATTTTGGCACGTTTTTTTCACACACACAAAATTTGAACACTTGGCTTGGACGCAAATTTTTGTCTTAATTGTATGACCGCTATAGTTTAGATAGAACATACTAGTTTCGACACAAATTATATGAATATAGTTTACCGATGGAACTAACTGCTTTTACGTCAAAGTTTGGTATGGCGCTGCTTTTTGAGCCCAATTAAATCAAAGTCTTTATAGTCGCTTACACGTTAGTCTTAACAATTTCGTGCTGATTTTGAGCCCTCCTCTGCCTCCTAAAATGCTGATCAGTGAACGGGTTCGAAAAAAAAAGGTTTTTGACTCATACGACTTTATTTTCTAAGTTTTTTATAAGTCGTTTTTTTTTTAATTTGAATATGCTTTGGCAACATTATGTGTGTTGCCAGTACAAGAAGTGGTCAAAGAATTTAAATTTAATTCAGCTGAGGTCTGCTTTTGAAAAGGAACAATATATATATATACTTGGTGGACTTTGTATTCAATTATTTTTGCTACTGAAAATGCAGTAGAATCAACTGCACCTATCAGCAAACCCTTATTTTTGTTAATAAATGGATTTATAGAAAACATACAAAACAGTTTTTACTTCAAATATAAGTATAGCAAGTCCAATAATCTGCCTTCCAGTGTTCAACAATAAATTGGTTTATTTAAAAAAGTATAATAATTACTTTTATAATTTACTCTCATTGATTTTTGTTACGTCTGCTATGAGTAGAACAATATAAGTGGTATTTCATTCAAGTGTCTCTTTCAACTGTTCGAGAAAAGCGTATAGACTAAGGTTTTTCGTCTTACACATTCTTCATGCCCATGTTGCACTTTCTAAGTTTCTTGAATATGACTTTATTCTTACCATTTATATAACAAAATTTGATTTTGCCAAACTTTTAGTAACTAGCTTCTATAAAAGATAGTGTAATCTTCTATATATATATATATAGAATAGCTGAAGTCTGTATAAGTTAGCTATATTTTATGCGTATGCCCCATGATTCCCATGTTTTAAGTTTACTAACTCTAAGATAAGGCTAGTTGTAAATAGAGATTTTATATATTATATAGATATAGATTATTATATATCATTTAGATAACTAGAGATAAAGGCCGTTATCATTACAGACTAACATGTGAACTATGGTATGTATTATGGTACAATCATTAACAGAAGAAAATCTGGCTGCTCGGTATCTATTGGTTTTCTTCCTATAGAATTTACCTGAATTAAATCCAAACAGTATTTCGAAATTCCAACCTATTCGTATGTAGGTTAATCTATCTGTTCTAGAACTCTTACATGGTACTGTTCCTTGCATATTTAGTGTACTATGCGACTCAATATCACGACAAAAAATTTCAGTCTCGTTAACAGCCTCTGGTCGTGTTAATCATTTACTATATGGTACATTGCTTGAACACAGAATATCTGCGAAATTTGATTTCGCAGTGCATGTGTCAGATCGAAATTGGATGCCAGTATCAATAGGGACCTCTTCTGAATGCGAAAGGCTAATTTTAATGAGACTTTAAGCGCACAAAGCGGCAGATGATTTGTTTGCACTGCCCACTGTGATGTACAACGCAGTTGCGTAATACTTGGAGTGAGTTCCTTCACGATAGTGAAAAGCTTGTTTTCTATTTGAATGTGTGCTTCTTGTGAGTACCAGTGAGTCACTGAGAACACTGGTTGTTGCTTGAAAGAACAAGAAAAGCTTGGTGGAAAGTATTGACTCTGAATTATTCTGTCGGGGAACCTTAGCCTCGTTGCATTATTTAGGAAGTTTTTAGGTTTTGGCTGTGATTGTTTAATATCTTGATGTACCTGTCAAAGTCAAGATGTTCTTTAGATGTTACCAAAATATCTTTGAAAACCGTGAACGTGCTTTATTGAGAGTTACGATGCAGTAGCAAATCCGAATTTACCGAAATTCATGTACATGTGTGCGCTGGAGAATGAATCAAGGGTCTCGTGACATTACTATTTATCGAGTGACGGAGCTGGAACGACACGTATCTAACTTAAAAGCAGGACGGAAATAGTACCCGGTGACGGCGACTGACCGTGAGACACGAAATATTTCCGAGAGATCTTCCGACAACCTGACCCTCCCTCCGCCATAAGAATAAGCGTTAGTGGTATAACGAAAGCATTGCGGAAACCCTCGGCTCTAGAGATTCTCTTTAGGAAACCATCAGTGCCGATCCGTGCGGCGCCGAAAAGGAACATCTCCAGCGAAGTATATCAGAAGCATCGATGGGCCGATTGCGATGTTTTCACAGGCCGTTTACCACAAATGCACGGAATTTGAACAGCAAAGGTGTGTGAGCAACGCGGAGTTCTTCGGAGAGGTATGCCGGGTAATATGTTGATGTACTCTTCACTCCGTTCTTCGACCAGAACTACAAAGCGACAAATTATATTGTTGCGTGAAAAGCAAGTTAAGAAAATGCGAAATCGTTTTTCCTGGTCTATATATCACAGAACCTGATCGTCAGGAATGGACGATACAACTGTAAAGGGTGAGACTGCTACAACATTGCTGAGAAGATAAACCCTTTTTAAGTGTGCGAATTTTGACGAACGGGATGGATAGAAGCTAGAAGGTGTTCACCAAAGAACCGCTGATGAGAACAAGAAGAGGGGGCTTGAACAGCAAACCCAGTCAGCTTAACCAGAGTCCCAAAACCGAATATTCCAGTAGCCAGATCTGCTTCAAAAGGACGAGTCACAGCCGAAGCCACCGTTAAAGAACCGCCATTAGGAAAGGCAGCACTAGGCCAAACAGGTGGACTACAACCAGTTTTAAGGATACAATACAAATCCACGTAAGCCTGTATGTGAGGCTATGAAGGCAAAAGTCCGTATCGGCCTTGATTGGTATTTGTTTTTCAAGTGTTACCTTCATTCAGTAAAATGAAACCAATTACTGGATGATTTTGGACGAGGCACGTGATTTGACCAAATCGCGTTAATAAGTTCCGGTGTAAATATATGCTTAGAGCATAATTAGTATGTTTAGATTCAACTGCATAAAAATGAAATGATTAGCATTTTTTTATAATTGGATGAACAAGCAACTAAGTCATTAAGAGTAGTTTTAAGCAATAATTGCTTAACAATGACGTTTTGTAGGATATATATATATATATATATATATATATATATATATAGGATATATATATATACTAAATTCGATTAATGGATAATCAAAGATGGTAACTACATTTCTTGGTTGTTTTGAAGCGGGTTTTATAGATGTGTGTAGAACTTCTAGCTATTTTTAGTTCGTACTTATTTGCATCAATAACTTCTCTATATATGCAGAGAATATGGAATTTAAATTATCAAGTTGTGCTTTTTAGGTATCGCACCCTGAAAACATTCTTAGGATCTCTAAAAGAGATGGGAGGCTGTGTATTTGACTTTACTTGGCCTTGAAAAATATATCGAAACAATATATAGGTGAGATTGTATCAAGGAAGATTAGGTTACTTTGAAAGTTAATTTTTTCTGTATATTTCTCAATACGTATGTTTTATTTGTATATATATGCCTTGAACACATCTTCTCGAGGTTTACTGCACGTGTTACTTCAAAACTGAAGACGTTTGTAGGTATGTGTAAACACGTCGCGTTCGTGTGGCAGGTTGCATTAGTTGCGTAGCAAGAATGAGAAAGAAGGCACAGAAGTTAACAAATGTGGTCGGAATTCTTCCGACAACATAAATATATCCCTTGTACATAAAATCTAATGTCGGTACGTCACCAGCAGCGTTTTTATTCAATGAAACTTAAGGGTTGTGGCGAAAGGTTTCTATTTGTCTCCCTAAAGTATTGTAGCGTAAGTATGTATCCACTTGACATGATAAAGCGTATGGGCACAGTTGCCTTTCTACAGTCAAGCGTCACAAATAATGCTAATGGCCCACATTAAGACACTCCAATCAGTGTGCCGTAATTATTATAGGAGAAAAGCAATACTCAATTTTCAAAACATGGCAGCTGACGGTGCCTCTGGAGGACTCTTTTCTACGAAGGGGTCAGCGGTTCGCTTTTGTGCCAACTTATCCGTGCTTCCGAACCAGCTTAGGAGGCTTCATTCAAATCGGTTTCTCCCGTTACAAGTCACGCGTCGTTATTGAGTACGTACACTAAAATTCGTCTTCAACAATAACATAGGCACGACGCTTATTTCTTATTTTGTGGTTTTTATAATTGCCGAAACCAGAGCTGGTCTTCAATTTATACTGCGTGTAGCTTCTGCATTAATTTCATCCGGTAATAAAACTACTTTTCATTCTGAAGGTATTGGGCCAACTAATATAACTGTTTAAAACCGTTCTGTTTGTCTTGCGAGGGCAGGGGCACATTTTTTCTCTAGTGATGAAGTTTTACCGCTGCTTGGTACCAAAGTAGAGATCTTTTTTCATGAAAAAACACAAAGCTGAAATCTTTTTGTAAAGTAAAAATAATGCGCAAGGGGTAAAAAACAGTATTAGAACATACAATTAGAAAAAGTTAAGTAATCGAATTAGGACATTTCCAGGAAAATATTGAACGGTAGAGATAGAAACGGTGAGGATCGTGCAAAGAACCAAAGGCAGATACAAGAAGTAATGGACACGTCTCACGAACTTCTGTACCATTTATTATCCTTCTCTTAATATTTAATTTATCGTTTACCTTTTCCAAATATCCATTTACAATTTTGAACGTTATTTATCGAAGGTGCGGTTTTTTGGTTACTGGGCGAATTACGACCCAGTACTGATAACATAAGTTTTGTAATCTATAATTACATGGAGTTTTTTTTCAGTGGTCTCTTGTTACTCTTCTGAACTCGGTTTTATTCTTTATCCTACGTTCTTACCAGTTTCTAATTAAACGATTTTATAAAAAGCAGAAATCATCGTAATTAACTCAAACTCCATGTACAAGACTTGCAACACACTTGTTAAGCAAGAAACGCGCTTGTAAATCGTTTATAAACCTTCTCCAAGCAACAGGCTGCTCGTGAAAATGGGAAAAACCGCAACAATATTACAGCTAAGTACCCTATATTTGTGTTTTTTTTTCAAAAATGGAGACGACGGCCGATGCCAACCACCGCATCACCGTCCTCTTCTTCATCGAAGGGGTCTAGTTCCACAACCCCTCCAGCAACCCATCCGCCAACACACAATCCAACGCCTACTCCAACACCGTGGCCGAGCCCAGGGCCGACGCCTCAGTCAACCCCCGAATCAACACCGACGCCAACTCCTGCGGCAAGTCCCAAGCCAAGTCCGTCTGTAAGTGCTCAGACATCTCCCTCATCGACGCCTAAACCATCAGCGGGGCCTGCGGGCACAACCACTGCCCGGCGTACAACAGCTCGCCGAATATCAACCAATGTTTCAACAGCCCGGCGTACAGCAACTACCGCAGGCCGCAAGACAACCCGCCGGAATAATCCGGAGGCTTCAACAACCCGTGAAGCAAAAAGTGAATGGACTCCCGCATCCCCCGTATCCCCAGCTCGTGAAATAGCAACTGAAGTGCTTCCTGCTTCGTCTACAACTCCGACTACTTTGCTAAGCGCTGCAAAGTCGCCCAATCCGTCTAGCCCTGATGTTGTCTCGACAGGTATTAGCGCTGACGCGACAAAACAGCCCACGCCATCGCGGCCGCTATCGTTGAGTTCTGAAGAAGGTATGGTGAAACCATTTCGATAATAGGCCTGGAGAGATTTTCGATTTTGCATTATATACAGACGGATTTAACGAAATATTTTGAGATCGAGGCTGGTGAGAACTGCGTATGAAACATCAAGTATTACCACATTTTGATGGATGCCTAAGTCGATCACCATATATATTTTTTTCACTTTCAAAATACGTCCTTATATATACTAGCAACATACATACCCTTTTAGCTTCAATTTCCGAAAATCCCTCGGTTGTTCGTTTCACATATCTTCTGATGAGTCTTTCGTGGCCATGCGCCGTTCCACCACTATTAACTAATTCGCCCCGCGCCCTTCGGGCGCATACGACGTCTTGGCTGTCTTAAGCATCTTCTATGAAGTGAAACTACGTACGGCCCTACGTATGTAAGAGTCCTCTAAGTCTAGTTAACCTTTGTTGTAAGATATCCCGTTCTACGGAGTACCTTCACGGCATTTCTTTAGCCTCCCACCTGTCAAGTCTCTTCGCGTCAACACTAATCCATCGGAGCCGAATCATCGATACCAGTTCTAGCGGCTACGTTAAGGTCTGCTTCCATTCGCGAACCTGAGCGACCCTTGCCTGATACGTAGGGTCTTTGTGGCCTGCCTATATTAACGACTTTATTGTCAGCCGACCTGTCTTTCTCGGCAATGTAGCTAATGTTGCTCGCGTTTCTAATTTGGTTCCCCATCATAAACAATTCAACATGAGTCTGGTTAGGGAATTACTGGGCCGTCTCAATATGTTCTGACTTGTCCGCCCTCCAAGATTCCTTTTCTCCCCCCGTTTTTATGAGAGTAGGATCTGCCGCCGTCACCGAATAATAAACGATTAAATTGTTTATTAGCAACAAGCATACGGCTGCAGCTACGGTTTTTCTCTGTAAATGAACTCTGTAAATGAAGTTAGGAAGTTCATTCGTACCTTGTTAACCTGGATTGCGCAGAATGGCATTTGGAGTACTTTTAAGAAGTCCTTTTTTAAATAGTATTTTTCAAAATAACATAGATCTAAATCTAATAACGTTTTACGGGATTTACATCTAGAATATTTACTTTTACAAAATTAACAGGCGCGGCTTATGGTGTTTTTAGGTGTCGTACATCAAACCGTAACACATAAAATTTAATACAGGATGCAATCATAGGACTATGCGATAGTTATTCTGTTAGTACATTTTACACAACCATTTACACTGCTCACGTCTCAAAGACGTTTTTCAAGACCCGAGAATTTACGTTTCCTGCATCCTTTGTCTACTTAGGTATACTACGATTTAAAGTACATAATCTTTAGCCAACAGATCCATTCGGCGGCTATGTTTGGATGTGGAGGCCGAGTATTAATTTCTCGGCCTGGAGTCGACCACTACTTTTGAAACTTAACAAACACAAAATCGGTTGTTTTTCCTTTATTTAGGTACTGTGTTCATGAAGATATTATAAACTGTCATCGTCGATTTATCAGTGTGAAATTCTTTAGCACGAAATTAATGTTCCGTTCTATGAGCATTTGGTATCCAAAATACGATGCTGGATTCCCAACAAAGATTTTTGAAATTCGTAAGTGCAGTCTCTGTCGTTTCACGACATTGAATCACTCCCTTCATTCGAATTTCCTTTTGTTTTGATTTACCTAGGATGCTCTTCCCAATTCTTCCACAGTACAGAGAGCCATTAAACAAATTCCGTTGTTGCAAATTCGACTTGGTTTTCGCAAAGCCAACACACAGTAGGAAGACAGCTTCATAGAAATAGTATTGCTTAAGCACAGGATTTCGTGGAAATTATCTTGGAGGACTTTCAGCTCAATTAAGCAACACGTGGGTTACTTTAAGTAAAAGGCAAGTGTACAATATTCTGATACATTCCTTGAAGAATTAGGCTTCTTGTTTTTTTATTTTGCATTTTCAAAGTACTTAGGATGGAAGGCCCGTCTGTCCGTCGTATTTTAGAATAAATTTCCTAACTTAATGAAACGTGTTCCACTTTTAAACTTAAGATACGAGTCCACCGGCGGGCTCTAAGCATGAAGACTGCTTGTTGTTAACTTTCCGCTTCAAACTAGATGCTTCTAAGAGTATAGATCTCTTTGACGGTGATCTGAGCAAATTTTGCAACCTATATTGCCAGGTAAGTCAATAATGACAAATACTGTAAAATGACTGACATTTTACAGTTATGTTGATTCTCTCACCCTCAACAATTACGAAGCTGTTTTCCATAGAAAAGAGTCGTCGTCCAATAATGATTAGAAAAACAGCGATAGCACCGATTGCGTGACTCGCAGCAGTGTGAGCGATCGTAGAATCCATGTTTCTTATTACATTAGTACCTTGATCAACGGCACTAGCAAAAAGCAAGATCAAAAACGTTTTTGTGTGTGTCCTAGCCTTACGAATATCTTCTATTTGAATGGTGTGTCTTGGCCTAATTTCTCGAGACCTGTTTTTATGAAGTAGTTTTAATTCCAATGGCAATGAGATTCGGTCTATAGTTCAGTGTTCTTTCTCTACTCAAACTCCTCTCGGATCGCTTAGTCGCGTGTTGCAAGTTTTGAGAACGGTATTCCTAGCACTAAAAATTTGATTCACGAAAGCTGATGCCTTGCGGCCTTAATTAATCGTGATCCCCTTTAGTATAGCCGTTCCTGAAATGCTTCGCTCAGTTTTCTTGAGAAAACCAAGATTCTTTAGCCCAAAGGCCTATCGTTTGAAGCCTTTTGAGTTTTGGGTAAACATTATCAGGTTAATAAAGGACAACAGCTTCTACTCATTAATGCATAGTTAAATGCGTCTTATGAATCATTTTTCGTTTTTGGCAGCAAATAAGGAAAGCTTTATTGGTCCTGATACTCTTCTAGTAATCCAACTATTGTTTCACCCATTGAACGGACTGTTTGCTTGATATTATATTTACCAGGAATTATTCGTTCGTGAGAATGCGAAATATTTCACCTATTCGTTGTGAAACATTGATTATATGGCATACCATAAAATATTTTGAAAATATTTAGTTCGATTTGCCCTCGAGGTTAGTATTGAATTCTTCGACGTATGAGCAAGGAACACCATGATCTCTTGGTCATTGCTTAGACTGTTCCATTGCGTACGGCTTTGCGCAGTCTGTCTACTAATTTAGTGCTTTTCGTTCGGATATACCTGCGCATACAGATTTGTTCAGGCTAAACTAACCTGCAAAATTTCTGACCCATCCGACACGATTGGCCAGTCATATGAATGCTTCAGAAAATTTAGTATAAGTGAACCTGCTTTAAACTTTTGACTTAATGTAAGTTAAAAGTTTGTATATATGCTGCACGCATTTGCATTTAGGATGAATTCCAAAAGCTTTATTTGTATGAATCTGATAAATGTGGTATTTCAGAAGGAGCCGAAGAGTCTTAACGTGGAGTTGACGTACTCCAGGTAACTAGCATGAAGTATCTCCAAACCTCGGCTCAACTGTGCAGTTTTGGAAGTATCATTACAACATGTTCAGTTGTAACTTAGGTCAAGGTAATACTGTTGTGATTGACGTAGGGAATACACTTGTTCAGTTGCGAATTCAAAGCTCTGATGAATCTGCTTTAATATTGTTCCCAAACATTTCATTCGAAGTAGAGCGTACAATAAAGTGAATACATAAAGTGATCTAAGCGTTAGTTCATATAGAACGGTGATAATAAAAGTCGCACGTAACTTTTCCTCTTCGCAAGCACGGTATGTTACAGTAAAAAACAAAATACAACTACAGAAGCACATCAAATAAAATACTTAATCGAAAAATCTCACACACACTATAAAATGCACACTAATAACAGTATTGACTAAATTTCGGTGTATTCTGCGGCTTTTTAGCTTCAGTATCATGTTAATGATATATATGACGGGATAAGAAAGCGTCTGCCATGATCGTTCTGTATTTTGTGAGTAATGACATCTAGTCAACTGCGTAGGGTTTATATATATATATATACAACTACTTAGGTAAGAACAAATATTAAATGCAAATCGGTACTTAATGTATCCAACTTGCGTGCTTGCCGCAACTTTGACATACCTTTTGTCGAAGCATGGTAAAGCATAGTCTGGCCACCCATCGATATCAGTATCTGGCGCACACAGCCTACCGTCGCCAGCAAAGCCGATTTTACAGCGACACTGGAATCTAAGAAAAACATCATCACAATTAGACAGTTATATCAGCAATTATTTAGCAGATTTAGTCAAACGTTTGGTACAAAAATCATTTTTTCTTATAAGGTTCTGCCGTAATTATTGTGATTTTCCTTTATCACCCTGTTTTGACTAGTGCGTTAAGCTGACTTGCTTTTTTCCTCTGTTGAAGACTACAGATCTTATTCGGATATATATA